>NC_047661.1:108826771-109126771 GCF_011762505.2 Arvicanthis niloticus | reverse complement strand
TTAAAAGGAATCCCATAATGTTTTGAACAATGAAGGGTCTCTTTGTTTATATAAGAGATCTGAGATCTTCCACAAGTGGAAGGAGAGTTACATGGGTAGCCTGGTCCTGAGAATAATTTGCTTAAATTCTATTAAAACACAATTTTAATTTTTTTGGATATAATAATGTAATTATATCATTTCTCCCTTCCTGTTCTTTTCTCCAAACCGCCCCCCCCATATTTCTCTCTTTGCTCACCTTGAAATTCATGGTTGTTTTTTTTCTTAAAGTGTTGTTACATGCATATATGTATATACATATATATTCCTAATTATAACCTGATAGGTTTATATACTGTTACTTGTATATATGCTTTCAGGGCTGACTGGTATTTGATAACAAATTGATGTGCTTTTCACCCGGGAAGGCTCTCATCATTCTTTAGTTGCTTTCAGCTTTTTGTGTACGGTTGAGGCTTCCTAGGCTTACCTCCATCCACTTTGGCATACCCACTGTTGCGTTAAATAATGACAGTGGTTAGTTGTAGAGTGTTGGACTAAGAGGGAGAAGTGGAAGAGAAATAGAATAGTTATGGATGGATTTGGGTGGGTGGGGAGGTGGAGAGGAGTGGAAGGAGGGGAAACATAATTAAAATATATTATATGGAAAATCTATTTTTAATTAAGAAATAATACAAAATAAAAGTTTAAAACACCATAGGGAGAGATGACTCAGTGGCTACTAGAAGACTTTGCAAGACTTGGCAAACAAGAGACCTGAGTTTGCTTTTCAGCACTCAAATGTCAGTTCACAACTATCACTAGCTCTATTTCCAGGAAGTGCAATGCCATTCTCTGATCTCCATGTACTCCCAGATATGCATGGTGAACATACATATACTTAGGCACACACACATAAATATGTAAAATATTTTATCAGTTTAATGAAGCAACAAAACTTCTCTTTTATTATTGCTTCTATTGACACAAATTAAAGTAAACAATTTCATGTTATACTGCCAGTTAGATATTCTGTGATAGAAACCATCCGTAGGTTCAGTTATCCTTTACTGGATTCTGAAAATAATAATCCCACTTGCATGATATTATTTCATATGTTTGCAATACTCCCATGACATAAATATAAAATGCAAATGTTTCACAGACTAGGAAAACATGGCTCCTTTCAGTTTGGTGTACTGATGTGTGGCAGCAAAGACTCTTATGAAGGCTGTTAATTGCCAACTGTAGCTTCTGATGTCACTAATTTAGATTTACTGTTTTCGGGAGTATAGACCAGAACACTGAGATGTGAGTGTAAGATGACATTAATCAGAGATTCACTAGATTTATAAGCTATCATTGACAGGTGAACTACCTTCATCTATACATGATTTGCAATGTGATTGAGCGTTTATGAAACTGCTGTGAACTGCAAATATTGTCTCAAAATTTCATTTTGTACTAGAGAATGGTTCAAAGTTCAAAGTAGGATTTTGACTGAATTTGGGATGCTTTCATATCTTGGTAAAGCAAAAATAGCTTAGGTTGAGCAATGGTTATTGTAAAATAGTGAGACCAAGAACAATGTGAGGGTTCCTTCTGGTCTGGGCCTGAGTACTCAGCAGATCCCCAGAGGCAGCTCTGCACCCAATCTCACAGAACACAGAGGAAGCTGGGTTTCCTGGAGCTCTAACCTGGGCAGTATCTTAGGTAAGGACATAGCAAGACCCACCGCAAACAGGGAGTAACTGGGACCCATTGGGACCCAGGAAGTCACTCCTGGCCTAGAGCACTGGTTTCTTCCTGTCTGGGCCTGAGCACTGAGCAGATCTTGGGTCTCAGCTCTAACCCCAGCAGCAACACCCACCCCACACAGTTCTGACACAACCAAGATTATAGGAAAGACAGGCTCCAGTCAGAGACAGGACAGGTAGCACTAAGGAGATTCAGATGGCAAAAGGCAAGTGCAAAAACATAAGCATCAGCATCCCAGGGCACTTGGCATCATTAGAAGCTAGTTCTCCCACATAAGAAAGTCCTGAATTAACCATATCACTAGAAAAGCAAGATTCAGATTTAAAATGACTTCTAATGATGATGACAGAGGACTTTAAGAAGGTCATGAACAACACTCTGAAAGAAATTAGGAGAACACAGGTAAACAGGTTGAAGCCATTAAAGAGGAAACACAAAAACCCCTTAAAGAATTACAAGAGAACACAACCAAACAGGTGAAGGAATTGAACAAAACCATCCAGGATATAAAAATGGAAGTAGAAACAATAAAGAAATCACACAGAGAGACTACCCTCAAGATAGAAAACCTAGGAAATAAATCAGGAGTCATAGAAGCAAGCATCACCAACAGAATACAAGAGATAGAAGAGAGAATCTCAGGTGCAGAAGATACCATAGAAAATATTGATACAACTGTCAAAGAAAATGCAAAATGCAAAAAGTTCTTAACACAAAACATCCAGGAAATCAAGGACAAAATGAGAAGACCAAACCTAAGGAAAATAGGTATAAAAGAGAGTGAGGATTCCCAACTTAAAGGGCCAATAAATATCTTCAACAAAATTATAGAAGAAAACTTCTCTAACCTAAAAAAAGAAATGTCCATAAACATACAAGAAGCCTACAGAACACCAAGTAGACTAGACTGGAAAAGAAATACATCCCATCACATAATAATCAACACACCAAATGCACAAAACAAAGAAAGAATATTAAATGTAGTAAGGGAAAAAGACCAAGTAACATATAAAGGCAGACCTATCAGAATTACACCAGACTTCTCACCAGATAATAAAAAAGTGAGAAGATCCTAGGACATACAGACCCTAAGAGAATACAAATACCAGCCCAGGATACTATACCCAGCAAAACTCTCAATTACCATAGGTGGAGAAACCAAAATATTCCACGACAAAACCAAATTTACACAATAACTTTCCACAAACCCAGCATTACAAAGGATAATAGTGGGAAAGCTCCAATACAAGGAGGGAAATTATACTCTAGAAAGAGCAAGAAAGTAATCCTCTTCCAACAAATCCAAAAGAAGATAGCCACAGAACTATAACTGGGTTATTAGTGAAGATTTGTGTAGATAAGCCCAGACAGTATTTGATTTTCTATCCTAACACCTATGATAAATTGTTGGTTCCCTTTCATTGACCTTTGACAAATTGTTTTATAACCTCCTGAAATGTGCTCTGAGTAAAAGTCTGGTTATTTGTGTAGGAAAAATTAACTGACGTTATCTGAGAGACAGACTAAATGTTTATTATAGATTTTAACTATCAGAAAAAGGCCTAGTAACAGTCTCATTATAAAAGAGCTTAATAATCATGAATATAACTTAAAATTTTTATACTATCATCATTAAGATTTAAAAAGTCATCTATTATATAACATCACACAAGATAGTACATTTTATAAATCTATGTTTAATAATAATAGACTGAGACAACAATTTGACATCTTTAGAGAGTATATAGGTCAAAATACAAAATGTGTTTTTAATGTCCTCAAATTTTTCATAATAGTATCAATACTTGAGGACTTATACCTAATCAATTATGATAAGTAGATGTTACTTATGTTTTACTTAAAAAATTAAAGTATGTATATGTGATTTGACACCTTTTCAGGCTTTCTAGTTACAATGAGTTTAACAAGAGAAACAATGAAAAATATAATTAGTTATTTGCCTATAGTAGTATCTTTTATACTTGGTGTTTCATATCAGATTAAGATAAACAAAACAGACTGTTACAGTCAGACATTTGAGATGTTTAGTTAATAATTTATTATTACTCATTATTACTGGAATTCCTTATAATCCTCAAAGACAAGATATTATAAAACAGATATTATAAAAACTTTAAAATAATATCTTAATAAATCTCTGAGTAAGGGGGGAGCAGCTACTATTGCTTCTGCCCTGGTTTTACAAGAACTCTGAAAAATTGGCTTCTAAAACAAAAGAGGGGAACTATACCCCGAGAAGAAGTCTCCCAGAAATACTCTCCATCATGCCTTGTTCATTTTTGATTTTCTAAATCTAAAAGCTCATGACAAAGCTGCTGCTGATTGCCTTTGGCATGTTGAGACCAATAAAAAGTATGCCACAGTTATGTGGAAGGACCCTCTTACCTTTAAATGGAATGGCCCAGACCCAGTTCTCATATGGGGCCGAAGATCGATATGCCTGTTTGATGCCAAAGAAGGCACAGCTAAATGGCTGCCAGAAGGATTAATGAAATAAATAGATACTCCACAAAGCCAGGCCCAATTATAAATAAGATGAATAACAATTGACATCCAGGGAAGAAAAATGTCTCTGAGAATTCCCTTCTTTTTCCTTTCCAGGTAAAAATGAATCACCTGTGGTGTTTGCTGTTGAAAGTTCTAACCCTGATGCTGGCCTCCGGACTTACACTACTCAGACCTTCGATGGGTCATTGACAAGGACATCAAACAGCTAGAGATGGACAACACTAATCTGAAGAAATCTCTCATTTCTCTGTCTGAAGTTATCTCCAAAAATTACAAAGGACTTTATTGGACTTGATTTACTCTTTTACAATAGAAAAGACTATGTACAGCCCTTAAAGAAGAATGTTGCTCTTACATAGAAAAGACAGGGATGGTTAAAGAGAACATGAAAAAGGTCAGAGAAGGCCTTGAGAAAAGAGAGAGAGAGAGAGAGAGAGAGAGAGAGAGAGAGAGAGAGAGAGAGAGAGAGAGAGGAAAGCTGGTACAAGAATTGGTTTTCAACCCCTTCATGATTGTCAACCCTACTTCCTACCATTTTGGGGATGAATAATTGGGTTACTTTTCCTTATTTCTTTTGGTCCCTGGGCCTTAATAGGCTGACTAACTTTGTGAAACAACAGATAGATAATTTTGACAGCAAAACCTATTCAGATACATTATCATAAGTTAACTATTGAAGACCATGAGACTCAAGACGAGGTTGTTACTCTATCTCGGGTGTTCCCAAAACCTATCTCCACCAAACCTAAAAGAGGGGACTTCTGCCCCTAGACCAAACAGAGAGGGGCCACCCAGAACCCCCTCTGTCTGGCGATTTAGATTATTGCTTAGTCTGTGAGGCTAAGCACTGCAAGGGAATATAAATAAAAATTAAAAATATCCTTCTGGGTTCCCTGAGGGACAAACCTGACTACATAGGGGTTTATGTCAAAAGTAGCCCCTCTCCAGGAAAAAGACATCGGGACAGGTATAGTCCTCATGCCTCACTGAACAACGACAGGAGGACCAGCGCCAATACAAGGTCCCCTTTTATTACTGAAGGTCAGGCCTCTATCCCCACCTTTGCAAGATTGGAATCGCCATGGTCCTTCTATACTTGAAGAAGGGAAGAGATGTCAGGGGCAGCCTTCCTTATACACTGAAGGCCTAAAATCAGCCATAGCCCTAAGTCAGCCTGCTAACACAAAGCCTTGGTCTCTGTGGAAAAACACTGAAACAGATAGCTATAAGATATTGTAAACAGGCAGCTTTGGTGGAAATTTACCAGCCTGGATGAGAACTAATAGCCATAGACCTTGTGGATAGGTAACCTTGGTGGATAGTACCAGCTTAGATAAGAAACAAGTGATTAGTAGACAGAGCCATAGTGACATGTTCCCTAAACCTTCACCCAGCTGACACTGTGTTCTGGAAGATATCTGTACTCCCCCTGAACACCTACACTCCTGCGTCATCCCCTTCCCCACATCCTGTCTTTTTGTGTTTATAACCCCTGTGTGAAAAAGTAAAAATCACGGTTTGATTTAAAAAATATAAATAAATAAATAAATAAATAAATAAATAAATAAATAAAAATTTCAAAAAAAAAAGAACTATGTGAACACCAGAAAAAAAAAATGGTGTGATGAAAGCTTCTGAATCTGGGGGTCTCCAGATTCAGAAGCCTGAGAGGATACTCTCATGTACTAATGTTGTTTAGCAGATATTTAAATCTTATCCTTTGAATTGTCAGGAGGAGGACCTCATACACACAGTCACTGTGCAAGTTAAAACGAATGCATGCACTTACAAAGTGTGTGTTAGGGAACAAGTGCTCAGCAAATGTCACTGCAGCAAGAGCTGCAGAATGAGCTGTAGTGAGAAATGGAACCCGACAGCAGGGAAGAAAAGGCTCGCTGGGGTCAGCTTGGAGTAGTTTGCAGGGGAGTTCAATCTACATCTTTGGGGCTACTAAGTGGAGTGGGAAGTTATAAAGTTCTGGGTGGACCATAAATTTAAAATCTAATGGATGAGGGAGGATCAACCCCAATGTATAAATGCATACGTGTCTGAAACACAGAAAGAATGCTCAGGTCTCCAGAGAGGGACATGGAAGTGCTAAAACTCAGGGAAGGAAGAAGGATAAAGGGAGAGTGTGGGTTGTTAAAGTGGCTGGAGGAGACGTAAGTACCTTGCTCTACTTAGGGGATCAACTTGCTCCATTCAGCCCTCCCAAATTAAATCTTACTATCCCTGGGGGAATCGTTTGAAAATAATATTCCAGAAGGAGGATTTGCCTTTTGTTTTATTTATTTTCTCTTTAGAAAATATACATTATGTACATAGAAAACAAATCGACTCTCTCTCTTACACACATACATATACACACATACATACACACACACAGACCCCAATAGTGCATGCTCCAAATGATGTCTATGTTCTTTTGAAGACATTTACATTTTTGCCTCCTCATCCAAAGAACTAGCAAAGTACAAGATTATGAAAGGGAAAAGCTCAGAAGAACTATAATGGAAATGAACGTTAGCACAGAAAACATTCATGGATAGTCAAATGTAATCACCTTCCAATTCTTGGTGTATTTTAATGATCAAAGTGGTATAGCCTCATTTTATTATTGCACTTTTCCTGGATAACAAAGTATCGATCCTCTGATTAAAATAACATCATCTGGCTTTCATAGTGTATTATAACTCTTATACCCCTAATCCAAGGTCTGACGGCACAACCACAGTCTGGACCATTTAGAGATCATGCAGTATCAGTTCGCTTGGTGTTACAATTTATGGATTTACTGGATGATGCAGGAAGGCAGTGATGTGGAAGTTTAGAAAATGATAATCAGATCAGTAGAAAGTAAAACCAGAAGAAGACACAGGAGTTGTATGCCCATAGGTGAGAATCTTCTCTCATAATGAAGAACATCAGAGTGCAAAGGACCACCATTTTATAGAGGAAACACCTGGCAATTCTCTATGGAGTGAGAGGATGGCCACAATGTCTGTTTGTCCTATCTAGATAGAAACATAATGAACAGGAAAGCTGAAGCAGGGAGAGATTGAAGCTCCAAAACTCAGAGACCTAAGCATGGCTGGAGGGACAGGAGAGCAACAGTGGTAAGGATAGAAAGATTGGCCAGAGCGTACTATGTGGAAGCCAGGCAGGGGTGATGGGAGACCTTGGGGGCTGCATCTGATATTAGAAAAGAAGAAATCAGCATGTGGAACAGCACGTGATGGGCGAATGAGAGGGTGAGAGAATGAGAGAACTCTGCTCTCTGAGCCCCTAACTAATGCCAAGCAGAAACTCAGGCTCAGAATTTTTCTATAGCACATGGTATTCTGTTTTGATTTTCTGCTTCCCTTGTTTTGTTTTGTTCTTTAAGCCAATCTGAAAGAAATCCATATTTTATAGAAGAAATACGTAGTTGTCAAGTGATACAAAGTTTCTTAAAATAAGCCAGCACTCTGTAGACAAAATTGAAAATTCTTGGAATCTGGACAGAGCCCTGGTTTTTATTATTTATCAACCTTATGATGCTATATCCCAACTTTCATAGATGTGGAAGGAGAACAACAGACTGGAAAGGTTGAGAGTCAGGTTTCAGGGTGGCTGGTGTCAGGCAGGAAACTTATGAATGACAGGAAGCAAGGGGATGTTGAATAATTGAGGACTGGAGACACAGGAGGTACCATCACTGGGCCCAGAGAAGCCTGTGCTGATACTCACTAGGCGCTGTAGACCCTAGTATGTGCAAACATGGAGTATAACCTCCACCAAATGACACAGGTCAGGGCTAACTCAGAGGATGTGACTGCTGCTAAGTCCTCACTTCTCACTGCTGGAGCTTCCATGGGGATCTCCTGTTAGCCAAACCCTGTAAGAAGCTTGAGGAACAGAGAGTCCAGAGCATGAAGCAGGTGACTGTCAATCTCCCAAGATACAGAAGACAAAGGTAGAAAGTCCAGATGCTTTCATTATTTCCACATTACTATTTATGTTTCAAGTACAAGTGATTTCAAAAATTCCGACACCTCTGAAAATGATAGCAATTTAATGATAAAATCAAGAGCTTCACAGTTGGGCCATTTTTTTTTTAAAAAAGAAAAAACAGAACTCAGTTAAAAACTGAGCAAAACCAGCTTAACATACCTGTTGTTAAAAATACCATGGTGAGACAAAGCCTTTACCTTTTCTAAAACTGGTTACTCAAGTTGTTCTTTTCAAAAACAACAACAACATCAAAAGCCTATGGGTTTTGTTAATTTGGGTGCATGTCCATCTCTGCTTCCTCTGACCCCCAAGTAGTGACAAGTCATTTTATTGGCTCTTCATTTCAGTTTCCCACACAGAATGGCATGCAGTCAATTAATTTCATTATATTTAGTGAATCTATGTGCTCCCTAAACAGATATTGACCTGAAGATGGGCACAGGCCAAAGAATGAGGTCAGTGGAACCTTATACTGACTTTTGAAAAACCAAAGGTATTTTCATGGACATTCTCTAAAAATATTACATTTGAAGACTATTTGAAAATCTTCTAGAATTTTTAAAATAATTCCAAGTAATACATTTAAAATAGAAATTTGGTTTTCTACTCTGAACTCTGCTATTGCAGCAGAATGCAGACTGTGGTAGGCTACAGTCAGTGATTGTCCCTGAGTTTTTCTCTTAGCCTACTCTTAGCTACTACATACTTTAAGTCCTGTTTGAAAAGACCTATTCCTGTTTTTCATTAGTTTTATGAAACTTTGAACTTTTGGATTATCCTTGAATTGCCTTCATGTGAGTTGACTGCAAGTTGCAGATTATTAATACCCATAACCTGCTTTTGGTATCACTGTCTAAAATATTAACAGCTGGTTGAATTTCTTCCCTGAAAAGAAACCAGGGATGTATAACTACTGGGTTATGGGAAAGAGGGAGGCTTATTTATCATAATTTCAGTTATGCTTCTCTGTTGTTGGAGAAAATTAGGAAAGATGCTTTGGTAAATAGTCATAGTGTAATTCTATGATAGTGATAGCCAAAGACAACCTCAATCATCTGACCTTATACTCATGACAGCAAAGAAGCCACAGAATAAGACAAGTAACAAAAGACCCCATTACCTCTACTTGACCCTGGTTGCTGGTCAAGAATGAAAACTATGGCCGCAGAGCACCATGGTTTCAAACCCTAACTCTACTTCTCTTAGCTCCAGAGTGGTTGCTGTGAGGAACAGGATGAGATACTGCAGATCTACTGTTTTAGTTAGGGTTTTACTGATGTGAACAGACACCATGACCAAGGGAACTTTTACAAGAACAACATTTAATTGGGGCTGGATCACAGGTTCAGAGGGTCAGTCCATTATCATCAAGGTAGGAGCATGGCAGCATCTAGGCATTCATGATGCAGGAGGAGCCGAGAGTTCTACATCTTCATCTGAAGGCTGCTAGCAGAATACTGACTTCTGGGCAGCTAGGATAAGGGTCTTAAAGCCTACACCCACAGTGACACACCTATTCCAACAGGGCCACACCTTCTAATAGTGCCACTCCTGGTCCCAGCATATGCAAATCATCACATCTACCATTAACCTAGCAGCAAGCTGCACAGTGAACCATCATCAGAAAGAAGAGTGGCAGGCTCCTTGTAAGCCATACCTTAGGGACACATAGCAACAATATGAGACAAAATGCAAACTTCTTCATAAATGTAAGGTTACTGTCATTGTCACTGTGCTTGTCTCCTATAGATGAGTCCTTATGAGAAACCTTTGTTGCTAGAAGGTGAGAAGAGTTAGCGATCACCATAATCAGACAAACACAATGGACCATAAACAATACTATACTGGATGTCCTATTACCCTAGCCATTGTAGCCAGTGTTTCATGGTCAGTCCTCTTTACCACTTTGTTCATTTGGGTTGTTGAAGGGTACTGAGACTTTGTCTGTATGAGGAAAGTCTGCAAACTTGAATACTTTCTTAGATCACATTGGTCTGCCCCTTTCTCCTGGGTAGTCAATCTCTTTGGCCTGTTCTGCTGTTAAACTGAGTCGGTTTGCTATGAGTCTTCTTTCTGTATCAAGTACCCATTTTTCTGTAACCTGAAAATAGCCTTTTGAGTGATGTCATACCAGGTGAAGAAATACTTCTGACCTACATTCTACACAGCTCCCCCAGATCTTCCCCAGTCTCTCCATAACTAAGGTTGATTTTTAAGCCTCCAATGGAATCCCGGGGTGTTAGAGAGTGATTACTACCCATGAGAATTCCAGATCCCTTGGAACATGCAAAAGAAAGCCTCTCTGTTTTTTTTATTTTTCCTCTCAAACATCATAGAAGGGTCTTGAAAAGTTGTAAAGAGGTGTGTTAAACCAATAAAGTTTGGGATTCCCACAGATATTACTTGGTCTTACTGATGTCTAAATCAGATTTAATGATGACCCACCACTGGGCATAGAATCAGCATCTGTTGGAAGAAAGAACACAGCTGGCAGGAATGATAGGTGAGGTAGACAAAGAAATGGAAGACGTAATGATCTCAATTTCAATGTTTGTCTAAAACACTTAAAAGTAGGACTTAGAATATCGTACATGTGCTATGCTGATCTGATGGTCTCCATCTGTTATGAGGCCCCTGAGGCCGACTGGCCATTAAACAACAGGCTGAAGACTGCTGTAACAGGTGCAGTGCAGTGGGAAGGTGTGGAGCAAATAAAACAAGCCCATGGCATCTGTAAGAAATGGTGACCCCCAGGAAACTTTAAAATGTTGTGTGCTGTGGTATTCATGACGTATGTGTTAGAGGCGCGATGGCAAGTGCATTTCTCATGAAAGTACTTCAATTACTTGCATATTGTTATTTCTTTAGAATCCCCAGGCCCAGCGCTATACACTTACTTAATGCTCAAAGAGAGCTATGACGTGCTTTGACAAATTGGCCTTTAATGCAATTCATTGGCCCGATGTCAATGGGAATGTTGCCTGAGCTACACCCTTTGCTAAAGTAATTTTCTAAACCTACCGCTGTGAGTCAACCAGCCTCTCCTCGTGAGTTTTCCTTGACACTCTTTGACATCTGTATCAAATTGAAATTTCTTATTAGCACCCTTTAGGATTTCCAGCCTTGAGTCAATGCATCTCCTTTTTATATCCACTTGAAACTCTGCTTGGTCCATGCTCTAGCTTGGGATTCTTGACTTTCCTGTACCCTCCAGCCCCTCTTGCATGCTTCTGTTTTTCTGCAACTGCTTCCCTCAGTATATGTAGCAAACTCTTTCTTGATAATAGGATCCATTCTGCACAGAATCTTTTAAGATACCATATGGCTGGTGAAAGATTTACTAAGAGAAGCTTTCTAAATATTTATTTGTACTGAACTAAGTCAGTTATTTTTATATATAAAATATGTAGAATATTTATATACTAAATACACAGTAGAAAGTTTTTCTTACCCTCTCTTAAGAGCAGTTCCTCTTCCTATGATATTATCAGACCTGACTAGGAGATTCCTTTCTTTCATCAATAGCTTTTATCCAGCCTACAGTTGGTCCAGGTAATTCTCTGTAACCTAAATCAAGCATTTCTCATGAACTCTACCTTTCTTTAATCTTTCCAGTGACTGGGACATCCTGCCTAGGTGTCCTACTGTCCAACCTTCGATCAGCAGTCTGATCCTTGCAAAACGTTTCTATTTTCTCCCCTTCCAAAGCCTCTACCAGCTCCATCTCTTTGAAACTAAACCTGACATTGCAACACAGCTTTCTACCATCTGACCCCAATCCAGCTCTGTCTTTGTCTCATTCATCTCATCCCAGCCTGCTCCAGTCAGCTGCATCCCACTGACAGGCGTATGTGTTCATTCTTCGGCCATCTCACTGTTCCTGTAGATCTTCAGACATCACCCTGTCAGTTCACTCAGGCTTTGTAAAAACTGGATCCTAAGAGGCATTCCTTGACTAGTGCTTTTAAAATAAGAACACCAATCATTTTCCTTTTCTTTTCTATCTTATACTGACTCAATTCACAGTGTTCATTGTTGTCTTCTATAATGTTAATACATTTATTAGTTTGTTTCCCAGTCCATCCTGGTCAAATATTAACTGCAATAAAAAAAATGAAATCATTGACTATCTTTAGTTGGCATGGTACCTGTACCACTTTATATCTGTTTAAAGACCTTATACTTATAGTAAAAGACAGATGGAGATGGCTGTGCCTGACAGGGTGAATGACCTCCAAAAAGCACAAAAGACCTCACAGTCCCTTCTGTAGGGCACAACCTCAATGGCCTAAGGACCCTTAACTAAGACTCACCTGTTCTATACCACCACCTTCAAGATCAAATTCCCCAACACACAATCCTCTTGGGAGCATGAAACATTTAAACTCCTGAAAGAGGATACCCTGGGATTGTTGGAATATGTGCTTTCTAAAAGTGCTTTTCCAAAATGGGACTTAACAAATTTATTCCAGAAATACGTTGATGAGATTTTACAATTGGTACAAATGTTGGGAGAGTGGAACACATATTTCCATAGAATGAAGCACTGATCCTAGAGGCACGGACCTGAAGATGCCAGCTTGCAAGAGATTATGAAGGCTATGCTATTCAACAAAACTTAGTCTCACGTAAGCACTAGTTGTACTTGAATGTGCCTGGCATGGAAGAAAGGAACACCAATGAGGTTAAGCCCATGGCAAATCTATAAACTTGGCCAGTCTCATATAACAGAAGAAATAACTCAAACACTACTCATTCTGTAGAAGGAAACAAAATGTACAGATAGATTAATATTCTAGTACCAGGCTTGATTTCCCTCGTTATGAATGGGTCTTAAGTGTTATTAGAGAGATACTGATTCCTGACTGCCAAGGCATGTGTGCTACAACTGTACCCTTGCTGTTATTATGTCATGCTGGACATAATTATGGTATAGTTCATACATTTTATAGCAGGATAGGACTCTTTGTGTCTTTGCTCCTTTGGAAGCTTGCATGGCACCTTCTGGTACCACAAGAGCTACTTTTCATAAAGAAGGCTTTCAGGTAAGATCCAGCTCAGGGACAACTAAGAAATTCTGAGAGCAGGAGAAATAAACTTCTTTACCAAAAACCATGACAATTGGCTCTCCAATATTAAATGGTCAGCCCTGAAAATATATGCATACATGTAACATACAGATTGAACAGTTTGTATTTATATGCTTAGCAATATATTATATTTTGAAAGCTATGTATAATATGTAAGATATCATAATTTGTTCATATAATTATGTACAAAGTATCTAAATATACTAAAAATGTGATATATATATATATATATGAATACATGTATACATATATAACCAAAACTAAAGAAGAAAGAAACCTGAGCTTGAAAAAGAACAACAGTTACATGGAAGGATTTTGAGTAAAAAATGGAAGGGGTAAATGATGCAATTATATTATAATCTTAAAATATAAAAATATTTTTAAAAGGTAAATAGGGAGGAGGGGAGAAAGAGAGGGAAAGAGGCAGAGAGAGAGAGAGAGAGAGAGAGAGAGAGAGAGAGAACCATATCATAGTGGAACATATTCTCCCATTAATTTCAAATCATAGATCATAGTTCCAAATACCAGATTTAGACTGATGGGCAATTTTATGAAGCAAAGAGCAAGACTTATTCTACAATATGAGTGAAGTATCTTCACTCAATTCCATGTGCCTCTATTAGGGCCTTTGATAACTTTTAAGCCCTACATGTGTTGACTGGACTTTGCCAAAAATAGCAAGTCTGATAAGCAAAAATAACCTGTTTTCTAAATGTGGTGGCACTTCTGTCTTAGCATTCCACATCTTCAGAATTCATCAAACTTTACTAAAGGATAATTATGTCAGAAATTGAGGGAATGAATCCTTGATGTCTTATTGCGTCTATAGTCAGCTAACAGAGCATCTTGGCCACAGCTGCTCAAAGACTTCTAGTTCAGCCAACAGGAACTCTTCAGAATACAGAATAACAAAGAGAAATTTTTTGTTATTAACTTCAAGATTTTTGAAGTTTGGTTGTTTGGGACTCATTTTTAAGAGGAAGATAATGATTGCACAATTTAATTCCTCTGAACTTCAACTTGTTTTGACTTAGTTTAACATGCAAGATAATTTACTCTTTGAAGTCCAGTTTCTCTCTGAGGAATTTTAATGGAGGAAGAAGAGATGTATTCGAACATAGGGTTTCTCCACATTATAATTTTATTATTGCTGAAATATACTTGTGCATTCCGTTATTGGATATTGGATGTGGCAATTATTTTTACTGCAAAATCTAAGATCGTTTATGTTAGACAATATGGCAGATGTGTTGATGTGATAAAAGTAATTGGAAGTTGTTTTGGAAATTTGGAAACAGAGTAATCTTGGAATTGATTTAATTAACAATTTTGATCCATTTTGCAAGCTACAAGTCTAAGGGTATAACTCAAGCATATGCTCAGGGCTTCTTGGATGTTTTGCCTCATGACATTGATGATAACGGCAGTGTACATCTGGAAACAAGTTTTAAAATCTCAAACTAGAAACTGAGAGAGATGTGGGTCCCATTACTCTTCCTGAAAGCATGCTCCTAGGGACTTCTGAGTATTATACTATTGAACTGGAAACTTCTAGTTCTTTGGAAAGTTAATTATGTAAAATGATGTTTTGCTGGGACACACAGGTGAAAGAATGTCTTGCTAAAGCAAGCATGTGAAAGACTTTTCCTGAAGTAAACAAATGTGAAAGAATGTTTGGATATAGCAAACAGGTGAAAGGACCCATGATGAAGGCATATAAATAGGACCCCACAGACAGTAAGAGATAAGCACTGAGCCTTGGTTTGGTTTGTTCTGCTTCTTTATTCTTTGCTAACAACACACATGTATTGGTTCACCTTACATAGCATTGCTGCGCTCAACTTGTGGTAACACTGCCATTCAGAGAAACTCACTCAAGATCTGCTCGTGAGGTTTCTCTGGCAGCTTGCCACATCAGCAGCCTCCCCTCAGGCCAGTTGGTGAGCCTGGAAGTTTCTGCAGGATTGAACTACAGCTCCTTGGTGTTTGCTTGCTGAAAGGACTGGACTATAGCTGCTGGTTTGTGCCTGGGGTCTGCCTGCCTAGAGGACTGGTCTGCAGCTGCTAAGTTGTATTTGGTGTTTGCTACAGGACTGAACTGCTGCCAAAGAATATCAAGCTCACCCCTAAAGAACTATTATTGAACAGGTCCACTTCCCCCATATCCTAATAACTCTTCTCTTCCACTACCCCTGCTGGGTGGTGGGCTAGAGGAGAGGTTGGACATTTATTAAAATGGGTTGCAAAAAATGTATGCCTACACAATATCCACTGACTCATGGGTATTCCACTAGGCCAGTCTCTTAAAAGATTCACACCACTATCCAGTAATGCCCCCCGCCCCCCGAGGATCAAGTTGCCTATACATGGATCTTGGCTGAGACCCAAGTCACACTCAAGCCAAAGTACCGCATTGGTAGATAGCAGGTCACATTTTAGTTTAAAGAGCACAATTTTTCATAATATAGGAATGGTTTTATACAATGAAATGCAGTGTGGAATGGTGTGTTGGATGGGGAGAGTCTTATTGCATAACTTGAACACTCATTTAATACAGAGTCAAGTAATAATTCCATCCCTTATTCACTTCTGTGATACGAGTTGTCCAGTTTGGGGGGAATTTCAATAAAATTCTAGAGTGGGAAATGTATAACATACTTTGTCACTCCTTCTTCACCTTTGATGCTAACTCTGAAAGGAAGTGTGTCATTCTCTTCTGCTGTCCCATGTTGTCATTTGAAAGGAACGTGTACAGAGCCCAGGACTATTGTAGCTCACTGCCACATGTTCACAGTCTCACACTAGTGCTTAGTTTATGGAAAGACCCTTCTTCATAGATTAAAGCTATAGTCTCAAATATTATTTTATCTACAATAGGTATTGGTTGGTTAGCAGGCCTTTCAAAAGATCTTTGCTCTTAATTAGCCTAAATTTTTAGGAAGAAAGAAATATAATTAAATAATTGTTTCCCAAATGATCCAGGGCACAGTTAGGTACTTTTTGGTTAAAAGAGAGAAAAGAGGACATTTGTCATTTCTCAGAGCATATTACTTAGTGCTGTGGAAAAGAAAAAAAAAGTCACTCATATGATTGTTAGAGTATAAAAATACATTTTCACAAAGAAATTCAAATGGTCTCAATTTGAGGGAATAATGAGTAGGAACACCCTAAGTGGCTGATTAAAATGATGTGGAAATTTTGAGCCATGCTTCAGGGATCTTTAACTCTTTCTTGTAGCCTTGGGACTCTTCTGGCTTTGTTAAGCTGCAATAGCTACAGGTGATTCATCCCACCTTGTCACGGAATATCTGCTTTTTGTATTTCTACACATGGCTTTTTACACCAACCTGGTCTCATGCTACAAATTGCCAGTCAAACACCCCTGACCTTAATACTTAGAAAGAAAAAAAAAACTTGCCGGGAGTAGATTGACGTTATTCAGATCCCAAAATAAATTCATTTTCTGCCATAATTATAACCACTTGCAGCTGAAATAAATAAATAAATAAATAAATAAATAAATAAATGTAAAGGAAATAACTGCTCCTAGGTATGGAAGGAGGAGAAAGTTTACTGTAGACATGTGGAAGAGCATAGCCAGAAGCAGGGACATCTGGGGGAGTCCACAGTGGACACGACCCTGACCTGTGTGGGGAGAGTGGAGAGGGGAAGTAAGATGACAGCAGCCAGGAGGCCCAAACGTACAAAAAGAACAAATAACCAAAATGGTTGGTTGAATTATACAGGGAAGAGCATCCCAGAACCCTGGGCTGAAGAGTCAGAGTATGAGGTGGGGTGGTGTATGCCAGCCAGGAGGACCACATAACAGGTAGGGGGAGAGGGATGCAGGGAAAATCTGGCTGTTGGTGTCTTCTTTGATATGTTCAATAGGTACCTCAGCCATTTGTCCAAGGTTTGAAACTGAACAGTAGTGATTTCATAGAATATGGAAATGAGCAAACCCACTAAACCAGCTGGGTCTCCATTTTGGGGAATTTCTCATAAGAGAGAAAGCATCGTGGATAAGATAGTACCACTGTCAAGTGTTTTTGGAGACATTTGTGGAGGTCTCTTACTTCACGAGGTTCCTTAAGGCAAAGGAAGCATCAACAGGTGGAAATTAAATGAGGGAATATGCTGATTTAACTTTGTAAATAGCAATTACATTCATTCTGTCATAACATGAGTTGTCTTGGTAACAATAAGCTGGGTCACCTCACAATGCTGACATCCAGATGATTCCCATTCAGGCTGAAGACTAGTACCAAATCCTGTTGAAAGTCTAAAAATGTAGGAATCTGTGAGCACCCTTTTTCCCCATAAGAAGACACAAGGCACTTTGCATTCAACTTTTTGAAAGAGAAAAATTTAATATATTTTATCTTATTATACATTTCCCCTAAATTACAAAGTTGACAGCTGCAAATATATTCTACTACAAAGCTTTCTGTAAGAAACATCTCTATAAGAAAATACATCTCATTAACATTTCCTGTAAATAAATTATTTCAAATAATAATTTTTGAGAAGGTGAATATAAGGGGAATAGTGTGAAAACTAGGTGGTAGGTGTCCTTGCTATGTAGGAAATTCTGACCAACATGTTTCATTTTTCACATCACAAAGCTTAAACTACAGAGTTTGCTCTTGGGTGAATTAGCTTATGAGTTCTGCTCTAACAGACAAATGCAGAGAACAAACCACCTTCATCCTGACAAAACGTGTCGGAAGCTGAAGCTTTTATTTGACTGGGCTGTGAGGTTGCGGATGGGATGCAAGCCAAACACAAAAGTGATGTGTGGTCTACAAGAGCTCAAGCAACAACAGGTTCAGCCTTCCTTCTTTTCTTTCTTTTTTCTTCCTTTCTCTTTCTTTCTTTTTACTTTTGTCTTTTATGCTCTAGATGTAGTATTCAGAAATGTGCTGAATCAGAAAATAGTGAAATGGTTTCAGGGAATTTTGACAGATTAGAGATATGCTATTACGTTTTAACTTTCAATAGTTTCAGAAAATAGGAACTATGTCTTTGGCAATGAATGACATCATCTGATGTCATCACTCTGAAGCCGAGGGAGGAGATTGGTTCCTCTTACATCACCTGGCTTAAGGGACCCTACTCTGTAAGACTCTATTCATATTGAGATTATTTTATAGTCTCAAAACCATGAAATATTTTTGGTTATTTTGGGGAGGGCAAGCTACATTGTACCAAGCACAATTGCCTGAGAGCAACTCTCTTGGAGAGCTTCAGCTTTGCTTCTGGAGCCTCTGATGGCAGTCATAACAATTCATCCTGGTCTTCAGACATGTGACCTTAAAGCCTGGACAAATAACAAGGTTCCCTCTACTTCCCTGCTGTGCTCCACATAGTACAGATATCGCTCAAGTCTCTAGTGTCTGTATCACCCTACTGGTCCCCAGCTATGCAAGTATAAACATATTTATCAGTCTATCACATGTAGGGCATGTCAAAGTGGTGACAAACAGTGCTCACTCCATTATTCCGTTCCCCCTATGAGTCAGACATCTTTAATGGCTTCGTAATCTGTGAAACTTCTGCCCTGTGCTTATATTGCACTAGACCTCACTAGTGGCTCCAGCCTGAGCAGGCACCACATTAGCAATGCCATTCCTTCACAATGCAGAATCTGCTTTTGTCTTACATCTATCTTTAATAGTCCAGGTGAAATTAAGTTTTAGAAACAGAAATGAATGGTCTAAAGAGACACATTTACCCATTTCTAGTCCATCGCCTTAACCAGTTAGCCACAACTACTGGTTGTTGACCCTTTCTAATGTCTGTCTAGATGATATACCAGTATTTTGAAGTGATTTAGAAAATACTGACTGTCTTTTCCTCTTGTATCCCAAAGCCTTTATTTAAGAAAAATCAAAGAACAGTTTCCCAATTAAAAAGTGATTTTTGTGATCTGATTAATAATGCTGAATATTTTCATTTTCTGTTCATTAGCTTTCCCTGTGTTTTACAGATTCTCTTATGTCAAAGGAAAGTGAGAGTAAATTATTAAACTATGACTTTGAGTAGAAATGTGGCTTTAAGTTATTTTTATAGCCATTGCCAATCTGAAAGAAATGTCCGCTCCAGCTCAAGCCAAACTCTTAGAAAATCACATGGCATTCGTCAGTAATTTCCATGGTGTGCTTTCTTTTAATAATAGCATTTTCACAAATGTGTACATTATTTACATAAACAAGGTGCATCATGGAAACACTGGTCGTGCTTTGGTTGTCACTGTCTCTACTTAATTCAGTCCTGCGCTCTTCTGCTCCACATTTTTTTAACCACATTCCTCATTCTTCTGCATTCCAGTCCAGGTTTTCCATCATGCCATAATGCATTAAATACACAAATTCACAGTCTGCTAGTGATGACTCTTCCCAGTGTTTATCAGATCTTCTGGCATACATGGAGTCTGGCTTTGGAAGAGTAGGTGGCATCTTTCCACACTTTGCAGGACAGGCCCTTTGCACAGTCACACCTCTGGAAAATCTCCAGCCCATGCGAACCTTTCTTGCGTTGTTTGGTACAGACTTCCCCCTGATGGAGCACTGGTTTGCAGATTTTGGTCCAGAAGTGGCGAGCACAACAAAACCCATCAATGCAGTCTGATGACCGCAGGCAAGGGTCTCCTTCATGTCCTACAGAAAACAAGGCCAAGGGGATTAGAAGGGTTCTTGACAGCAATTTCTACTTTCCAATCAGAATCACAGAAAATACTTTCACTTACATTATCTTGCATTGTACTGCCACTGACGGTGGAAAGCCTTAGATTTATAGTTTGTTCTCTCTTTACACTCTTAAGTCTTCCTTTATCTGTCTCCATTATCTACCATCTGAATATGAAATTCAATGAACAGTAGAACTGTGTTCATCTTTAGTTCATCACATTCTACTTTTTTCCTATTTCTCTCTGTGTGTTTATGTGTGAGTGTGGGTGTGGGTGTGTGCATATAGTGTGCATATATGCATGCATTTTTATTGTGTGGGAATGCATGTGTGTGTGTATGTGCAAGTACATGTGTACGAATAATCTGAAAGACCAGATTGTGTTGGAAATGATCCTCCATCACTGTCTCACCTTCTTTGAACCAGAATCACTCAATCAAACATTGAGCTAATTGATATGGCTAGGCTTACTAGCCAGCTTTCTCTGGGGGATCTCCTTGTGTCTGTCTTCTGAGGTTGGAGTCAAAGATAAACTGGCATGCTCCACCCAGCATTTACAGAGTGACAGGGATTGGAACTCCTATCCTCATGATTGCATGGCAAGCATTTACCCATGGAGTCAACTCCCCAATTCATAGTATAACTTTAGATATTTTCTTGAGTTTTTTTCTTCTATGGGGTGAATTGGAGATTTAAAAAAAAAGTTGGTTTCAAACTCAATAACTTGATGTCTATTCAACAGGTCTCAACAAAGCTGTGACTCAAGAAAGCTGCAATTTTCAGGGACTCTTGACATCATTTATTGGTTGAGTCCAGCTATGAAAGCAGAACTAGTAGCACATGTTACTTAGTGCAGAGAATTGTCACATGTATGGTAGTTGAACTAAGAATTATGAGAGGTTGATTAGCTGCAGGAATTCACTTCCACATTTAGGCCAAAAGATCCCTAAGGAGCAGGTGATGTCACCATCCAGGGGCTAGATTCATAAGGCAGCACATAAAGCTCCACCTGACAGCAGCTGAAGCCTGAAGGAAACAGTCATGCCAAAATACCAATGGAGGCTGTGAAAGTAGGAAGCTGTTTAAACCCAGCCAAATACATCTGACAAAGAGTGGTGGGGAATAGAGCCTACACGGAGCCATGAGTGGAACAGAACAGAGAGACGTCATCCAGCCTAGCTCAGGGTCATCAGGCTCAGGGGCAACCAGGAACTTATTTTAAACTATGTGAGATTACAGATTTAGGTATTGTATGAACACACAAATACACAAAGATTAACTCACCAAATAGCACCCTCCCACACACACCTTGGTTGCATTGATTTCTGTTTTAGTATAAGGCAGGGGTTGTCAAATGGTGTTAGTTGCCAGGTTGCAAAAGCATTAGGGTTCTGAGGCTGTTACAGCTCTTCATTTTATTCTGTTGTAAAACTCAGCCATAAAAAAAAGACATGAATGAACACATAAATCTGTGATTTTATGAAACATATTTAGGTGATGCAGATGAGTCTCAAAGGTCATTGTGTGGCCACCTGTGGTCTCCATCATTCTAGATGTAACTACTTCTACTGTAAGATTTTGATGCAACTCACAAGCCATTCAACACAAGATTTCTTTCTATTTGTACTCAGAACATTTCATACAAAGTTAGGCTGAAAAAACAGAATTTGATTAGAGCTGTGACTTAGATTTCGGTTGGAATGAGAAAAGACATTCACATAATGCCAACTCTACAGGAACGTGATGAAACTGAAATAAGAGGTACAGGAAAACATTCAGGATCTTGGTAGATACAGCAAAATAGTAAATAAGAATATATTATTTGCCAACATCTTTAGCTTGATACAGATGACCACTAGCAGTCTAGGCTATAGCAATTGGTCAGATCTTCTCCTGGACATTGTCCCTTTAGAAGATAACGATGTGGAGAAATGGTTTTGCCATGAGATAAGCTATGGAACTAACATGATTAGAAAGGAAAACTAGGTTTTCACATCAGGACTTCCCAGAGCACTTCAGTGCATCAAAACTCTAAACAACAGTGGAGATGCACTATTATGAAGTTCTTTAGAACAGTGGGCACTGTTTTTTATTTTTTTATTGGATATTTTATTTACATTTCAGATGTTACCCCTTACCCTATCCCCCCCGTCTGCCCAGGAACCCCCTATTCCATTCCCCTTCCTCCTGCTTCTATGAGGATGTGCTCCCACCTACTCCCCCACTCCCTTGAATTCCCCCACACTTGGCATCCAGCCTTCATGGAACCAAAGACCTTCTCTCCCACCTATGCCCGACAAGGCCATCCTCCCTTACATATACAGCTGGAGCCATAGGTCCCTCCCTGTGTGCTCCACTGGACACTTTAAATCACATACATCTTGAAAAGGGAATATACAGATACACTTGAGAAAAGTCTCCTTTGGGTATACCTGTGCTTCATGCTTTCAATTTTTTTTGAATTACTGTAAAATAATATCCTACTAGTCAAGCTTGTTATTGGTGAGTAGGAGAATTCTGAAAGGTTTCCACAGGGTGAAGGGGACTTTATACTCATGCATAACCCCATTATAAACCAATTTTTTTATAGATTGGTCTATGGATTACAGGTCATCTGGTTGCTCAGTGAAATCAACTTACCGAATCTTCAAAGGTGGAAAAAATGCCTGGTAATTTAATTGCAACTAGCAACATTGCCTCATGTATTTTTCACAGTGCTTTACTCTTTGATAGGTTTGGACCAGACAGATTAGTTTAGATTTCTTCGTAAGAGAGGAATGCTTAGAAATGGCATGGCAGGTCAAACCTTTCTCATATACTTTCTAGCAATTCTACGAAATGTCTAGCATTTTCAAAATTAGAAATCAATACACTCAATTTAAATTGTGCATCGGTGGACATTTTAATAATGGATTCATAGAACCAAAATGAATTATTTGTGCTTTCTTTTACTTCTTTATAAAGGAAAAAGTAAACAGCCATGGAAGTACAGGTGGTCCTACCTTTTATATGAGGCATCTTGGAGTGTGGCCTTCCTAGATTCTGCCATCCCAGGTCATGGTTGGAATAGTGACCATGGTTGCGATCTCTATGCCGAGTGCCATCCAGAGCTGGGATATGTGGGGTCAGGATGCTCTCGGTGACTGGGATGCAGATGCCTGGAAATGGAGGTGTAAACGGATCAGTTTAACTCTACAGCCTGTGATGTTCATTCTATCCATGTAAGCAAGACATTTGTGTGTCCATATCCTAATCTACCTGCTATGTGTCTCTGTATGGTGCTGATCATTTTTCATTCACTTACTTATTGAGGATAGAACACTTTGGGTCTGCAGCCAAGCTTCCTACATCTGAATTTTGTCTCTTTCAAGACCAAATGACACTATGCAAACAACATACAAAATAGGAATCAAAACAAATTAATCTCATTGAATCATTGTAGATAAAGGCAAAGACCTTAGAATAGCAACACTGTGAAAAAATAAGTCAGTGTCTGCCTTTTTCTTTTTTAAAGTCATCTGGCAAGATACCTGCCCAGGATCAATTTTCTTCATGAGCAAAAACATCTCAGTCCACCCTTTCTTCCTCCCTTCAGTTCCTTTGTGATTCTCACAACAGGTTTCTGCCTAAAGGCCAGAAGAGGCATGACAATGAGCTGGTTTTTCATGACTAAAGTTATACTTTTAACCACTTTCTGCAATTTCTTAACCATGTGTTATCTGTGATTGTTTGTCAGTTCACTATTAAGGCTGAATAAATGTCTGCCTGTGATTTTATTAGGGTTGAGTGCATCCAGGCTACAGGTGAGAGTCCTTTGTACTTGGAGGGCCAGTCACCCCCCTCACCTAGTAAGGCTGCCCCAGGACACTTTGGATATAATAACTGTAACACAAAACTCTTATACACCTAGTCAATGGACTCACAACTGTACTGCCTGTCTTATCATTCATATGTTTTGTAAAAAACACAAACATAACATTTCAATTTTCCAATAGCCTAAATCAATATAGAATATAGTCTAGAAAGTGGCCAGACAGAAGGAAACCTAAGGTTTGGAAGGTGATTCTAATATCTTATGCTGCACAAACCAAGATGCAAAAGCTCCCAAATACTAAAAAGTATATAGCTCAGAAGCCTGAATAAGAAAGCATTAAGCACCTTTCCATATAGGCATTTAAGAAAGAAAAGGCTATTAACACTTGGTAGCTCTCTTACCATTATTGCAGCGGGTACCAGGGCAACACATCCCATCTCTATGGCATCGCTTCTTTTTCCTCCGACAGACCATGCAGGCTGATGATCCTTGGTGGGGACTGTGGCAGTATCTTCCAACTTCGCATTCCTTATCACTGCTGCAAGGGTAGGCCTGACATCAGATAGAACAGCACAGAAAGCAACAGGTGAGGTCCTGGGATACTGAGAAGGCATTGAGGAGCCAACCCAAAGGG
Source organism: Arvicanthis niloticus (assembly GCF_011762505.2). Lineage (NCBI taxonomy): Eukaryota > Metazoa > Chordata > Mammalia > Rodentia > Muridae > Arvicanthis > Arvicanthis niloticus. Next base: position 109,102,287 of record NC_047661.1, on the reverse strand, counting down.
ACACTAAGTCATATTTGAAGTGCCTGAATGGAATACATTATTGTGTGCAATTCTGAACATTGGTTCTCTGGGGTGACCCTTAGCTTTGTAAGTATTGACTTTTGATGGTGACAAAGATGAAACTGAGAATAAACTTGAAAGTAAAAAGCACCATAAAATTAACACTGCCCATAAAAGAGACCAATGATTGTGCTGGATGTTAAAATGTGTTAACTGCCCAATCAGATAAGACTCCTCACAATCTCTGCCTGTGACAAGGGAAGGAGCAACTCTCCCTGAATCATTTGAGAAACAACCTGATGGGCACACAAAACAGTGACATCCTCCCAAACAGAACAAAGGATGTTGCCCTCATCCCTCCTTCCTCCACAGAGCAACAGAGGGCTCTGCACAACCAGAGAGATGCTGGACATTGGTTCTCCACAGTTTTCACGTAGCCCAAAGGGTCCCTGCTCCCACAACCTCCTCTCAGGAGCGAAGCCTTCAGTTCGTTCAGAAAATGCTGTTTATGAATGTATTTCTCAAAGTTATCTAAGATGTGTTTGATAGTAACTCAAAAGATAGAAGTAAAATATGGACTCAGGTTCTATACGACTTGCCTTTTGGAGTTCTTGAATCATTTGACATGTATTTATTCAAAGACTGTAATATCACACAGCACAATTAGATTTAGAGCATTGAGATAGGCCTCTGTTTTTATTTTATTTTATTTTATCTTATCCTATTTTTGAATCAAGGTCTAATTATGTAGCCTGTATTTGCTGGAACTCACCACAGGAACCAAATTGGTCTTGACTCTGAAACTTGTGACAATTCTGCCTCTGTCTTTAGCTGGGATTATGAGCAAGCATTGCCAGGCCAACCATCCATTTGTTCTATTTTATTTTCATATTTTCAGAGTAACCCATTAAGTTTTAACTAAAATGCAAATCACATTTTTAAAGCTCTGATCTTTGCTTTGGAGTGTGCATAAATGATATAAGGATGAAATTGGATAAAATGTTTGTCTCTAAAATAACTATTCTGGTTTGGGGACATTAATTATGGAATCCCACTTGATGTCCTGACCCCACACATTGCTTATTTCCTTTCTGCTATTCTCTTCATCTCTCTGTCTCTGTCTGTCTCTGTCTCCCCACTCCCCTTTCTCTTCTCTACCACATGTTTGCCAGTTATATCTCATCCTCTTCAATTAGAAAGAGGAAGGAGAGATGAAGTTTATGTGTGAGCCTGGGGACAAATAGATTTTAACATCATTACAATGTCTTATTTACCCTTAAAAGAAGAGCACTGGGAACCACTCACTTCACCTCAAGTGCAATTTTTAATGCCTGCGCTGTGGCAATGCTCCCTGCATGCATAAGATGGATTTATATTTTTCGTCCACTTTACAGTTTCCTAAGTGGACTTTTGAGAATCTGAATGAAGCTGAATTCACAGTAGGCTGTTTTTCCAGAACCCAGCACTGATGAAAACAAACCGAATGTCACTTCCTGCCTTGCCACACTCTTTCCCCCTTGAGCAGTTTACCATCTTCCTATTTAAGTCCATTAATTTTAATTGAAACACAAGTCACATGTTTCTGATTCATTTACATTCATTTCATCAAATTGTTTTGCAAGAAACATTTGATGTCTTGCAACTCTTCCCTCCCTCAAAAATAGGACATGTTTTCTCAACAGAAACAAACATGTGCCACCTAAAAACATCATGTGCTCCTCACAACTCTGCAAATTCTCAGTCTGTTCTGAATAGAAGTGACATGGGGTCCCATCTCTAAAGAGCAGACTAAATTGGAGAATCAAGTTGAATGCTAAACGTAGCTTATTTATACAGGAAAAATTGTCAAAAGGACACTGTTGTCCTCATCCTCAGTTATTGGAATTTGAAGATAATAGATACATATGCTGTGAGACAAATATGGTTTGTCAGAATGGCTATTCTAACTGTATAGAAGTTTATAGAGATGGGTCTGGTTAACTTTGGTGTGTGATTTTTTTATTTATAAGTTTTTTATAATGAAGCTTATTAAAAAATAAAAGTGGTATGCACAGTATATCGATTTCAATACCTAAAGCTCACTTTTATCTAAAACAAACTACATGATTGGACATATAGTTTTATTATGCTTCTGTCGGTTCTTTCCTTTCTTTAAAGTAGAACTGGCACAGGCAAAGGCAGAATATATTTTTAGCATGAAATGTTACAAACATTGTGTGCGTGGGACTCAATGCCCATGTAAAAATTCAAGAAAGAATAGTTTGGGAATTTGAAAGTAGAGTTTAATAATTTTAAATGCAAACATGGCTTCTCTCAAGCTTATAAAACTCTTGGCTTCAAAAAACTATATAAAGCCTGATATGAGCATATATGTACTCCATAAATATTTTCAAGAAAGGACAAAATAAATTGAGTAAATTAAGTTTGAGAGAAGCAAGTGATATTTGGAGACATGCCTTGCCTTAAGAAAATTAGCCTCCTCAGCATAGATTTACTAAGGCATAAAGCCATTTTAGCCTAATCATTATCAAGAAAACAAAACATAGGAAAATGCAGGCCCTGATTTATTAACAACGATCCCCATGTTTCATGGTTGACATGTCCTACTTCAGTAACGAATTCTAGACAAGGTATTTTAACACTAGCATGAGGGCTTGGTCACTTGCCATTTCATTGGTGTTCTTTTCTGTTTGTTTTTCTATGATTAAATTGTGTCATCAAGAGCAAGGAGAGAGACAGGCAGACAGAGGTAGGGCCTACTACCACATGAGGCCAGGAAGAAGTGATGAGTATAGGAATGAATGAATGGACTTCTGGTGAGAAAATACACAAAAATAAAATGGCCAATTAGCAACTTTCACAGGAAAGATCTTTATTTCCCAATTACCTTGGTCTCAAAAGGCCAATCAATTACTTGGATCTCACCTGATGATTGTTTTGTGGCAAACATATAGTAAACTTGAAAGACTTAGCCAAAGTTTTAATTTAATATTAATAACATGCTTACCTAGTCCTATTTTAGAGATTTAAAAGTAAAAGGTTGATATGTATGTTCGTGCAATGGTTTATAGAAGTGGGGTTTTATGGCTTTTCTGCCTTGGTCTTTGGAGAGGACATACTTGTGTGTGAGGACCAGGGGCAGTCTACTGGAAAGCCAATGAAAGCACAGGAATTAGAGTAAGACCTCCATTCTCCATCTACTAAATCTCCCAGAACTGATTAAAAACCTCATTTTATCAACATCCACAATCATTCACTATCCAGACTCAGGCATGGTTATGGTGTAAATTAATTAGGGACACCCAATAGAAGGAGTCACTGATTAACCATAAATACGAGAGCTGTCCAGAATCAGGTTAAAAAAAAAAAAAGACATTCATCTTAATCCCCTCATTCTAAAAACAGAATTCTTTCTTTCTTTCTTTCTTTCTTTCTCTCTTTCTTTCTTTCTTTCTTTCTTTCTTTCTATAAATTGTTAGATTAGTGTTCATTATCACCATGTCTGGAGAGAGAGAGAGAGAGAGAGAGAGAGAGAGAGAGAGAGAGAGAGAGAGAACACATTGGATATAGCTTGAATTGAAGTCTATTAGAAATCAACATTTCTTTATAGTATAAAGAGTTTGAAGTCCTGATGTGACAGGATGGGTTGTTAGTGGGGTCGGGGGTCACCCAGGAAAGGAGAAAAGGAGTGTGAGGAAGGACAAGGAGGAGTAGATCTGTAATTGGGATGTAAAGTGAAGAAAGCAAGAGGAAGGAAGGAAGGAAGGAAGGAAGGAAGGAAGGAAGGAAGGAAGGAAGGAAGGAAGGAAGGAAAACAAAAGGGTACAAAGTTCATTTCCACTGTGCTAGCTTAGAATCATTATTTATAGTTTTAGCAATGAAATGAGGAAGAGACATTAAGAAACTTTTAGAAATACATAATGTAATCAGTGGCAGAAGATTTTGAGTACACTGAGCAAGGCTGTTCACTGGTGACCTCTGCGTTGAATCTAGAGTTTAGATAAGTAAACTTGCCCACATCTTTCTAACGCCAACAGCCTGTCCTAGCATAGTCGTGGAAGAACAGAAAACTGGCCAGAAACACAGCAAAGCTATGACAAGGATTTCAATTCTTGACAACAGTTTTAACTGAGTGTAAATCAGAACTAGAAGCAGAAGCCTGCCATGCAAATAATGACAAGAAGAGTTCTGAGGAACACAATGAAACGCAGCGATTCCATCAGCTCCCTTGGATCGTAAGGAATATTGCTTCAGGTTTCACTACAACACTAACCAATAAATAGACCCTTTGGCCACAACCAAACCTTCCACATTCTCAAAAGAATGATATTTTTTTCTCTTTGATGATTGGGGGAGGGGGAGAGAAAGAGAGAGAAACATCACACATTGTTCATGAGCGGTGGCTGGCCACCCATCCGGATTCTTGCAAGATCGACCTACTTTTGTTGTTTTAATTTAGACAATCCTTCGTCCCCTTGAGCACTGTTTGTAACAAGCACGGAAGTTGGCTGGAGCCAGAAAAACCTCATCAGCTGGGCAGGCAGAAGACAGCCTGTGGGGGTGAGGGGGGACAAGCCAGCTGTGCAAATGAAAAAAGAAAAAAAACATTTGGGTGGATAGAGGGTGTAACAGTGAATGGCTGAGAACAGGAACATATCTTGGGGCTCTGATGTCAAAGCAGAGCCAGGCTGGCCATCACACTTGGGAAACCACAGCCTTATCCTAACTCCTCAGAGGAAAGATTAATTTCTGAAGTTTTAACACTCTACCTGGTAGACTTGCATTTCCATGAAAACATAAGGCATGCTACTCCAAAGGCATGCATTTCGAAACTGTGCATGAAAATTGCATCATGGGAATGCTCTGTGGACAATACCTCAGTCTGCCTATGAGACTACTCATCATCTCCTTTGTCCACGATGACAAAGCATCTTTGAAGACTCATGGACACCAGGCTGGGAGGAATAAGCTGTATTCAATTTGAGAGAAAAATTTCAGGTTCTCGTGGTGTGCAGGATATGAACCCTTAAGTTCTTTAAAGCAGTTATTTGCCAATTGACTTAACAATCAGCAATCAACAATCTTTGTGGACTGATTATGAATTATCTCCCAGGTACTTTTAAGAGCTAGATTGGAAACTGCAAAAGTTTTGCTGGCACTCTAAAGATGTTTTTTGACAAAAATGTGTGTGCCTTTTCACATTTAACATCTAAAATGTGTAAACGTGTTTGTTTGGTTAATATGATGCTTAATGTTAAATATTTTGTAACATTAACTTTACAGTAATTTAATATGATGAAATAAATAGAAAACAGCACTTTCATCATGAAATTAATTTTGGTGTATTTTTTCCACGAATATTGCTTCTTTAATTGAATACTGTGGATTGCATTGAGTTAAATTTTGAAATGCCAAAGACATAATCACAACTTTGAATGTTTTGCTTCCAGATTTTTCCTGATTTTACTTAAGAATTATGGATAAGAATCAGGAAGATGTCTCAGCCTGTGAGGGTACTTGCCACCACAACTGATGACCTGGGCTCCATTCCCAGTGGTAGGAGAGCACAGACTCCCCCAAGGTGTCCTCTGACCTCCACACGTACAAGTACAATATGACACATGTACACCCAGTCACACACATAGTGAATGAATGATAAATAAATAAATAAATATTTTTTTATACAATCAATGATAACAAAAAGAATATAAGATTTTAAGACAGTATTAAAATTCAGACCAAAACTTTAGTCAGGTGCTATAAGTCTATAATCTCAGCAGTAAGAAGGCAAGACAAGAGGATTCCAAGTTCAAAACCAACCTTGACTAAATAATGAGTTCAAAGCCAGTCTAGACTATGAGATCCTTTAGCATGTGTGCACTCACCACCCCCACAAATACATAGTGTAAAAATGTTATATTAAGAATTTTACCAATATTTTCATCTATAAGGTGTTAAAATTTCATCAATTCAGATATAACCTTAGGCAATTTCAAGAAAAAAAAACTCATGGATATTAAGATATGGAAGCTAATGTAACATTAAAAATTCGTGCTTCTGAAATTAGTAGAAGCACAGTCCCATAGCAAATTCTCTCACCCTCTGTCTCTGACAATCTCCTCTGCCACTCTTCCTCAATGTTCCCTGAGCATCGGGTTCAGAAGTTGTTTTGTAGGTAGATATTTCTATTGGGACTGAGCCACACAATTATACATTGTGGTTAGTGGTGGTCTGGCTGGTTGTGGGTTTCTGTAATGGCTTCTATCCATTACTAAAAAAAAAGTTGTCTTTATGAGGGATGAGGACTACGCTTGTACCTGAGGATATAGAGCTATACTCACAAACTCACCGACATGACGACCTAAATATGATCTGAACAAGGACAAAGACTTGCCAAAGTAGAACGGGGAAAGACCATGAAGATTCAACCTTACACACAGGTAACTACAGGCAACTAAAAGATGCTCCGAGTAGGAGAAGTAGTCTTTCCCCAACTACCTAATACCCAATGATCACACTGGAAAGTATGTAGTCAAGTATACAGACTGAGTATGTTATATTTTGGGGCATATATGCATGCACATATACACATATGCATGTAACAGTAATCAATAAAAAAAAAGTCATGAATTTGAAAGAAAGTAAGGAAGGGTATATGGAGAGGTTTGGAAGGAGAAAGGACATAGATAAATGATGTAATTATAATCTCAATAAGAAAAGGAAAAAGTAAAAAAAAACAACCAACAACAAAACAGCCATGGAATCGACATGGCTGAATATACATTAAATTTAGTTCCCTAAGAAAAATAAAAAATAAATTGTGTGTGTGAAGTCCAGAGGATAACCTTATGCAGTTTTAATCTCTATCCACCTTTACAGACTCAAGGGGCTGAAGTCAGCTTGTCAGGCTTACACAGAAAGTGCTTTACCTGCTGAGCCATCTCAGTACGGCTATGTTCTCAGCTTTTACATTTTGAAAGGATAAAAATCAATGCCAGACTCTACAAAAATTCATTAAAAATTCTATTATTTATTATTAAATAATATTTTGTCTAAAAATGATTGAACTTGGGTATGATAGGTCATGTGGCCTAATTAACTCATTTTCTTTTGCTGCTTCATTTTTGTTAATATTGTTTTCCCAATCATATTCTACTCAACTTTTAGTAGGATTTTCTAAAATACTATGATGCCAATATAGTAAGCAATTCTCAATATTTAATGAGTAAATTCATTCTCCCAAAAATATGCCATTAGTCTATTTCATGTTGTATTTCGTTGTATACCTTTAACTAGTATAGGCTCTTTATATCTATATTAATTTGCCTCTTGTCCTCAGTTCTGCAACCTAAAGTCTTAAATATAAATTCATTGTGGGGGAAAATGCATGTCTTACTCACTGCAAGTATATAGGTGAGTTTACGTTTGCCCATTTTGTTAGTGTTCAGACAAGACCTCAACTTCAACTTCTTCAAAACTGTTCACAACCATCATCTGAAGTAACTCATACAGGTGAATTAAATCTCCACATCCAAGCATGGTACAGCCATGGATATGACCAAGTAAAATTCAAAATTATGTTTTTATTTACATCTCTTCTGAACAGGAACAGACTTTTTGTTGTTATTCCCACCATAAATATAGTATAACAATTGTTACAGAGATCTTTGTAATAGATATTATAAGTAACCAAGAAATGACTTAAAAATAAGCATGCAAAAACTTATGCATTTTATGAATAAACAATTCATTTTTTAAAAATAACATGCAGTTCATCCCAATATATATTCATTTTAATGAAAAGATAGAAAATTGAGTTTTGATACAAAAGTTAAAAGGCAAGGGAATACCTCTTAATGTTGCCTGGGTTATAAATTAAGAATGATACATTTCTTTTAGTAGCCAGAAATGCAGTAGTTCCCCCAGTTAATTCAGGAAGTCCCACCAGGTCCCAAGAGGAAAAGTTAATTTTATAGAAGAAAGGGTAGGTAATCCCTGGCTTTGTGCGCTCCATTTTGTCCTTTTTCTAAGATTGCTTTCATATTTAAGATTATAATAAAATTATATCATTTCTCCCTCCTTTTCCTCCCTCAAAACACATAAATATAACTCTCCTTGCTCTCATTCAAATCCGGTCTTCTTTTCTCATTGATTATTGTTATGTGGGTATATGGATGTGTATATACATATATTTCTAAATACAAACTGCTCAGTCTGAATAGTGTTACTCATGTTTTCAGGGTTGACCACTTGGTGTTGGATAATGAATTGGTGTGCGCTTCCTGGGGAAGGCTGGTCTCTGGCTCTGGCAGTTCTTAGTTGCCTGTTGCTCTTTTAAGCACAAGGGAGATTCTAAGAAACATTTTTGAACATGTTCTCAACTGTGGCTTACATTACCCATCGTAGGAAGAATGAGAAAGCTAACTTTTCTATCTGGTCAGAGAACTTATGGGAACCTAAGTAAGGGATGTGGTTTACCTGGATCGTTACTATCTCTATATTTGTCATTCTTGCTCCCCTCATTATGAGTGGCCATTTGACCTCCCTTAAAATACAGAGTGAGACTGCCCCTATCTGTGGCCATAAGCAGTGCTTCGCATGTGCACGAATGATAAGAGTCCTGTGTTTGGATGCACAATTCCTTTGAAACCATGACTGACTGTATATAATTATCTAAACTTAAATGGAGGAATAAACCATTCAACTTTATGTTTTCTGCAAAATTTGGGGTTGATCTCAATAATTAAAAAAAAAAATTCTCATCACAGTCTTACAAATCTGCCCGATTCCATGTCTTTAGAAAGATAGTATGGCAAGACAGATTTTATAATTGTATTATTTTAATTATGCCTCCAGATTATTTTGTTGTATGGCTCTAGGATAACTGGGTGAGTTTTGTTAGCCCCTTGATAAAATGGACATATTTTCCTATCTTCTGCAGTGCTTACCTGCTTATTTCATCATAAACATTCTGTAGATTATCTTTTAAAAACATATTTATTCAAAGACCTCCCCCTGCCCCAGACATTCTATTTCCATAAGATTGGTCATGGTCTAGGAATCTGCCTTTTAATAAATTCTGCTCTGGTGAACACACAATACAGGAAGATAGAGAGGCAAGGTTTTTAGAGACGTTGCAAGGATTAAAGATGTATCCTTTGCAAATATCACACAGATGATGGCAAGCTAGACACATTATGGATAGGTCTAAGTGGAGATTGTTTCCATGGCAACAACGAAGTCTAAGTAACCAACCCATTGGCAACAGTTGTTTCTCGTAAGGTTCATCTCCATTCCTAGTACTCATCCACTGTGCTTGAGGGAGAGCTTGAGAACCTCTAGAGCTCTATAAAGTGCAAACGAAGAGAAGCACACATACCATCATGCATTGGGAAGGACACAGTGCGGACTCCAAGCTGTCAGCTCATCCATTATTGCTGCATTGTTCCATACCCTCATGTGGTATACACCTGTGTCCTGATGGCAACAGACAACTATGCAGCTTCCTTTGTATTTTATATCCTGAGGGTATCCACAAAACAAATAGCTTTCATCCCCATACAGTGTATGAAAGACAAATAATGTGAGCTCCCATTAGTTTATGTTCTTCATACGTCCTCCACTTTTCAATTCTCAATGAAAGGTACACTTATATTTACAAGTTGATATTTAGGTCAAAGTAAAAACAAGTACTTGTAACTTACTGCTTTAAAAAAGGTCTTTTATGATTATAAAACAGGCCAACATTGATAAATGTTTCTGTTTTCAGAATACAAATACTTGGTAACTGAAATGTCAGATGAGTTGGTGACCAAATGTTTGCAATATTATCATGAATTAGGAAAAAGATGGCACAATACTGCTCCTGCCTGTGCATGTAATTATGTCCATAAACATGTGAGTGTGTCTAGAAATTATATCAAGTTATCTCAGGAAATGTACCAAAAAATATATATATTTTTCACAAGGATAGGTAGACAAGGTTATTATGGAGGATAGAAGAAAGAAAAAAAATTAGGTTACATGTAATCCTTTAAAGATATTTTATAATTGGCACTAGATATTAAAATTAGTATAATTTTCAAAGAGCTAGTATTTCAAGATTCAAAAAAAGAGTTATTTATTATTATTAACTTATACTTTATGTTTTTGTTTTAAGAAAGAACCATTTTCTTTAATGCAAAGCATACTGCAAGAGCTTCAAGTAAAGGCTCCCCAAGCAAAGTGTTCTGAGTAAATTCATAAATTTCACCTTCTTGGAATAATAAAACCATCAATTAAACATTCAAAAGCATATTATCACATGCAGACATACCCACACAATGCATTGCTGTAACGATTACCTAGGCTAATGTTTGTTATTATCTTGGCTAATTTCACTTGATTTAGAGTCAAATGGCCACAGCTCTCTCCTCTTATTGAATTTTCCTCCATTTCCTCCTGGAATAAGGCCAAACTAAGTCAAGTAGCCACTGGCTACATTTTATTCTGATTTTAAGGAAACAGCTGACAAAAGCAGATAAAATGTGAAAGGGTACTCATTTCTTGCCAAAAAGATGAAAAGAAAACCCAGCAAAATATCTACTTAGTGTTCATTCTGTGGCACAAGAAGTTTCCACATCTGTTTAAGAATGCTATGAGTAAAAATTGCTCGAAAATTATAAGCTGTTTCTATTAGATCTTAGAGGCTGTGAATGAGAAGACATGTAGTATTTACCCTCTCAGGTGTGGCGGTGTAGAGAGGCAATTGTATCAGGAAAAGCTGACCTAACGTCTACAACAAAAGCTGTACTCTATAGCTTTCTTCAGACTGCATTGGCTGAGAGACCTTTTATTACAAACACAGGGCAAGCCTGTGATCCACAATCACAGGGACGTCTGGGAAAAGCAATTGGACTAGAACTATGATATTTCTAGCCAAGATATGGAGCATGTAGCTGCCTTGTTCTATCAGCCAAAGAACAAAGGACTAGAATAAGCCACTTGCCTGTTTGGAAGAAAAAGAAACAGAAGCTATCTCATATGAGAAGAATTTCACAAGCCTTATTCTTCATAGTTTCAGCCCAATACCTGCATTTATGGTATTCACAGAACACAGAATGTTTTCTCCAGTCTGTCCTGTGTATCTTATTAACCAAGCCTCTGTGTCCTTGACCTGTGTTTTTTTTCTCTGCTATTTGGAGTGTCCTGTTGATAAGGTAGATCAGATTTCACAGAGCAATGTATGCACAAGACATGCCAAGTACACTTGTATAGTCAATTGAACCATTTCTGAGTTCCAAAATTCAAGACAACTAGGAATGTTTGAAGCAATTTCAGAGTGTCAACTTCATGCACTGGGGTAAATCTCCCAGTGGAGGAGTACCTGACTTTCTTACAGATGAAATTTGACAGTGGCCAAGGTCACTTATTTATTTGAGACATTTTAAAGATGACTGAGTGGAAACGCCTTAGATTGACGAATAGTTTTAGTTTCTTATAATAACAACAATATCGCCACATGTTATCTATTATAATAAAGCACTTTTCCAAAAGTAAAAATAAAGAATAACTATCTCAGTATACATATGGACTTAGTTCTCAGCCTCATACCCCATGAACCAATTTAAATTCTTACTGTATAGCAAAATGAAAAAGGTCACATGGCCCAAGAGAAATGTATCTCCAGAACATGGTATAGAGACATCACTCATTGGGTTAGCATCAATTTTTATCAAACTTTTCTTTCAAAAGCTTTAGAAAGGAAGGAAATCATAAGCCAGATGATGGATGTTTTGATTTTTGGTGACCCTAAGCATCCAAATATTAGCCTCAGAAACGTGGTACATCTTGTGATGACATACTTAAGGTGTTAGTAATCCCAAAGAGAACAAACTGAAGAGACTGGTCCTCCATACCACCCACATCCCAGGGCATCTGCTTTGGTGTGGTGACCAAGCATTCCCAATACAGCCAAGGGTATCAGAATATTTATTACCAGATTAAACTAAAACAAAAACAAAAAAAATCATGTTTTGGGTTCAAGCCATTTTCCTCTCATTCCATTGGCTCTTTCTGTCTGTTCAAAGAGCATGCCTTTCTGTATTTTCGCTGCTTCTATTTGTGGGTTCCTGGGTATTTCTAAAGATCCCCAGATGTACCAGAATTGGACTCTTTTTAACACCTCCTTGTCTGACCTTATATTCTAGCAGCCCTTGAGAATATATGAAATTTTAAAATGTGAGGATAGGACAAGACAGTAAGAGAGAAGCAGAGGGCAGCAGCTAAGAAAACAAGAGTTCCCAAAGGAATTGAGGTAGGTCTGTATTCCCTCAATACATCCAGAATGCCAGTCTGACTAATAAGAAGTACATGAAAAGGGGTAATGACATTTTTAAACAAGGATGATAGGCTCATTCTAAAATCATTCACTTAAAAAGAAATCTGCACCCCATGCCATAAATTCAAATACGTCCAGAAAATACTTAGAATGTTATATAAAGTCTGCCTGGTGTTATTTGATCATTTTAACCAAAGAAGAAGGAAGCTAGATTACAATTAAGATTACCAGAAAACATTTCTGTTCTTGGCTTGGTGAAGAATTTATTTTCTATCTACAACTGTATGTTTTGTGTCATGAATTCCAGCTGAACCTGGCTACATGTATATCTTCTAGCCAGCCTCAACCCATGACTATGTATTTAGAAACATTCCTCCTCTACCAAGAACACTCTTCTCTATCCTGATTCACCATCAAGGTATTTCTATCTCATCATTGAAAGATGGCATCACCTTATTTCACTTTTGGGCAGCTCTCCAGGTCCAGTACTCACCATGGGTTAAGATAGAGTTGACATTTGAAGCCCTGATATAGGGCACTTATCTGTATGCTCTAACTCTACCAGGCCATACAGCATGCTTTGTTGAGTCCTCTATCTACCTTCTCTATATTCTTTGGGTAAGAACGTAATATTAAGAATGCATTAGCATCCCATAGCATGTCTTCTCTTGAGTTGATTTTTTTGTAACAATGGTAGAAAATTTATGGAATTAAATATACAAAAATACTTACAATCAATCAGGTATGATCATAAGATAAAGCTCAAAAAATTAATGATGGCTTTCTAAGTATTTTCATACTGGTTTTGAAAGCCAGTCAAATCCTACTGAAACTATCATACAGGGTGCTGTTCTATGAAGAAAGGAAGTTGGATAATGCGACATTTTATGGCCACAAGTCCCTCTCCAAGCAACCACACACTCCTTTCTTGCACGCTGCAATCAGTACCTTACCTTATATTTATCTTCTTTTTCATCTATACATTATTTACAATGAAAAGCAGGTCCCTTCATTTCTAACTAGCTGTAGATTGTCTCTGCTAGAGAGGCAATGCTGCCCTGATAGTTATTTACTGCAGAAATTGTCTTTGATCTCTTTCCTAATTGTTCTCTGGAAATGTTTAAGAACTTTTTCTAGGTTGGAACACTCACTATGAATAATTCTTGGATCATGGAGCTGATTGCTTCCCACTCCTAATGCTTCTTTCCATGGCTTCTTTGCTTCTGCCTCTAAACATTGTCTTTCGTTAGTTTATCACATGTGATAGTTTCCTAGTGAGCTACTAGGAATTGTATTGTGGATTGCTTTTGCAACAAAGAAGATGGCATCCTCTAACATTTTAATGCTATACAAACTTAAAAAATATCAGTGGTGTTAAGAGATTCGATGTCTCGAGGGACTTTAATTACAACAGCTTAGAAATCAGTACAAAACAGAAGGATGCTCTCCAGGTGTTCATTTTTGCAACCAGCAAAACCTCCATTTAATGACTAGCTATGATACTGAAAAAATTGAGCTAAATAAGATATTTTATGAAATGCATTAAATTAGGTAAATCTTATTTGTGTGTCAGTTTTCAGCAAGCATGTAGAGAATGTTTATAGGTTTTGAACAAAATGCTTTTCAGACATTGTCTATATTGCTAATATGCCCTCAAATTCCATAATCATGGCCATAGTTATTAAAATTTTAGAAAAACCCACAGAATGTTTTAGGTCCTGCTTTTAAATTTAACAACATACAAAAATTTGCAAAAGATTGTTTTCAGCTTTGTCTGAGTTCATATTTGATACTTTCACAAAGATACTGTGAGACTGCTGGGCAACAGGACAAGAAATAAGAACTCTGCCTTCTAGGTTTCTACACTGGTTTGTTTTGAAAAGATTGTATACTTGTAAGGATCCTTGCATTCTGATTGTACAGAATAGACTGAACTGTAGGATTCTTTTATTCTGTAGAAAGAGGAAAGACATAGTCACACCTGGGCACAGCAGGTATCAGACAGGATAGATTACATCTGACTATAACATTTCCTGTGTTTAAATGTGATCACCAGAACTTCATTCACACAAACAAGTCAAGTTGTTTCCATACTAAGATTAGATGAGGTGATTTTTTTTATTATAAAACCCAACACTAGCCAGGCTCCTGTCTGAGAATAGATCAAAAGCATAACAATCTGCTCGTGAACTGCTTTTCATCTGTCCTCCTAGAGCACAGGACTATACAATGGTGATCAAATGCTGCCTGGGGTAAGAAATAGGATGAATCGAAATGCCAGGAGCAGGTCCTTGAAACAGACTGTTCATCTCATAGCAATGAGAACTGGATCTGTCCTTTAATTACTGACGTATCAGAAATCTTTACACCTTGCATATTTTGCTTCCAAGAAACATTAGAATATTGTTCTTATATGGAAGTATTAATAAATATTAACAACCCTACTTTAAAACAGTCTGGTCTTGCCTTATGGAAATTATTCAAGGACAAAATGATCCTATTTCAAAACAGTCTCACAGAATGATCATTTCAAGGTGTAATCGGCCTGCTACTGATTATAAAACAATAATTAATATTTAATAGCAACTGTACATAGAGCTTTGTGTCTTCTGAGTTAATTCTAACAAAGTAATTATCTGTCACAAACTACCAACACATGTTTGTAGAACGTCAAGAACTTTAGCATTCGTGTGTGTCATCTTGTCATGTCTACAGTGAGATCCCTCCATGATTAGAGATTAATAAACATTCTTGCATGTACACAGAAGTGTAGCAACGTACCCACATCTCAACATCTGGCTAACTCAACACTCAGACTCATTCTAAGGCAGAAAAGATGTTTGGAGTGATAGAATGGTATGGTTTTCATTGAAGACAAGTTTAACTGAAAATAATAGAGAAATTGTCTGGGAATTTGGGTGCATAACCTGGGTGTGGTAACAACGAGGTTTTTCTATTCCTTACTAGAGTTCCATAACTCTGTACGTAACCTCAGCCCTGCCACATATTCTGAAATCCACCATCTAAAAGGCCAAAAAGTCCCCTCCTGTTAACAGATTTCCTAGTCACAGAGCCTTAATGCAGAGACTGCTCATATTTCCATGAGACCTTGACGATAGCAAGTCTTGGAGAGTACAGATACTTTGCAGATGTGCTTTCCACAAAATGATTTCACAATTTTCCTGCACTTTTTTGTGTTTTGCTTTATAGAAAAGTAAGTAATAATCTCTAGTCTTTATTAAAAGCTGCACTGTTAATTGCAGTCATTTTTCTTTTGTGATTTCCTAACTTGTGAAATTAACTGCATTTCCCAAGTGTAGAAGCCCATGAAAGAATTATTGATTTAGTTTAGATGGATTTCTGATGGGGTTGAAAACATATAGCTATTGACCTTAAGAGAAAAGATTTGAGTGGATGGTCATCAGCTGACATTCATCCTAAATCCAGGTTCAGAATTAAATGTTTTAGTTAGAATAGATGACAGAGGAGCTGGTTAGTCAACAAAAGGATGGACTGGGTATTAGGACTATCCTGTACCTCACTGGTACAAATTGGCAAAATTATGCTCTAATTGTATTTTGAGAGAAAAGTTTCATTTTAACAGGAAGGGTGATGTGTAGGAGGAGCTAAGGTAGGAGGAGTACTGAGAGGAAGAAAGGAGTAAGAAGAGGAGAAGAAGAAGGAGAGGAGAAGCTAGGTGATGAAAGAGAGAAAGAGGGGGGAGACAGGGAGGCAGATATTCATGTATCTCCACCAGTCAAAGATAGTTGTTATATCTAGGTTGGTCAGTGGGTTACACCTCTGATTGAACAATTCCAAACTTATAAAGCCTATGATTAACATTATTTTTTAAAAATGTATAAATGCAAAAAGGAAAAGGGGGCATGGGATAGAGGTTTCTAGGGGGGGAATGGGGAAAGGGGATGGCATCTGGAGTGTAAATAAAATATCTAATAAAAAAAAAGTAAATGTCTTTTAGTGTTTCTTGAAGTACTTCCAAGTACATGGCCACAGAGCAAACTCTGTGTTTTGTATTATGGGCAGAGATTTCTACACTGGTTCACCCTCAGCCAAGTGTCAGCCTGGCATTGTAGTCTAACAGCACCAAGAGGTTTCAGTCAAGGCACTAATTACACCTCCAGAGGCATTCCGTCCTCTTGGATTTCTGTAGAAGTTGATGCCAATATTTCAGCAGCAACTTAAGACCACCACCCACGTATGTGCATGTGTGTAGATGAAAATTCCAACATCTGTCCAGCAGATCTGCCTGTGCCCTCCTGGTGACTACACTTGAGGTTGGGTGAGGTGGAGCATTGCAGGAGTCAACAGTGGGGCTGATGATGTCTTGTTTCTAAAGTGCCTGGATCCTTTAATCTTTCTTCCTTTGATGTCTGAGATTTCCTTCTTTAAGCAGTGACACTGGGACCAAAGCAACACCAGGAAACCATTTTCCAGTAAAGGGTGTGTGCGCTACGAACACCTGCAGCGCCCCTGGAACCAGGTGACTTGAATTACACACACATTTCTACATTTCTGCTTTGTATGTGGGTGGCAATTTCAACCTTTTAAAAAAAAAACTATTGGGTAAAAGATGATAGCTCTGGTCACAGCCTGTGACTTCTATTTGTTTTAGCACACATATCAAATAAAATCATGAATGATCAGAAGGGAAGAAGAAACTTTGTGGTTCTTACGAATATAAAAATAGTAGCTTGCAAGCCAGTAGGACTTTCATACAAATGCTTTGTCGATTCAAACAAGAGAGAGAGACTAGTTTGTGGTCAAACTCACTATGTAATTGGAAGACAGAATTTGGGGTTCAAGATATGACTATTATCAGTGAATGTGTGAACTTTCTGCACCCTGCTTTTGCAGCCATTTGTGGGCTGCTGGCTTCCTTCTCATCTATAGAAGCCAGATCAGCTTCCAAAATGATAGGATTGGGGACTCTTGTTTTGTTTTGTTCTGGTTTTGTTTTAACATCCTATCTCTTGCAATTCATGGGGAAAGGAACTATCAAATTCTGGGGAACTGTTCATTATTCATTTACTTTTTCTCTACAACAGAAATACTATAAATTGATGCTGATATAGGCATCAGAAAATGTTTTGCTCAACCTGCTTATATCTAACCCTCTACAAGGTAAGTGAAAAAAAGTTTTCTAGGATGATATTATTCTCTGTTCTTTCTGTAAGATTTTCTTTACAGACAGCCATTTTCTCTTAGCTCTCAGTACACAACCCTCTTGTTCACCGCCTGTCTCAGGTGAATCCTCCACTTCCTCTCACCTTCCCAGAAGAGTATTTCCCAACAGATCCAGCCTCAGATTTCTTACTGTACTATAAAACCTTTCATTCTAGAATTCTAACAAGGCTTATACCAATGATATTCTAAACGAGAATTGAGATTTGTCCCTCAAGACTGAATACTTTCCATTCACCTTCAAGTATCTTGTGGACCCTTTCTTGGGTCTCATATGCCATGTGCCCACAACCACAATAAGATTAGAATAAGACCACCTTTTCATCACCACTTTTTAGACAGCCTTCAAGAAGTAAAAATTAGGGAGGTTTTCCAAAATTTAGAAAAAAGAGCTACAAAGCAAGTGGGCTAGGGACCTGAAAAGTAGAGAAGCAAAAATCAGAATATTTTTAGTGAGAATGTTAAACATATTAACTTCTTAACATTTTGTTTTGAATAAGTATAGCAAAATATTAGAAGTTATTAGCTCTACTAGGCATAAAGGAGGGACTTACATGTTTCTAAAATATTTAGCATTTAGAATCACTTTAAAATATGGCTATACAAATATAGTTGATGTATCTGGTATTTTAAAAACTATTTTTACAAAATAGAAATGACATAGTCAATTTGTTCATCTTTTAAAAGTGTCATCAAAAACAAATACAATGTTAATATGGTCAGTGACTAAACCGAGTAAAACCTTACGTAAAAAAATAGCCTCAAAGTCTTAAAATATAGGATCAGTATGCATAACTTCTTCATATAAATTAAAAAGTTTTGGTCAATCACTTCTAGAGCAGGATCTGGATATTTTCTTATCCCCAAACACTTTCTCATGCATCATTGATAACTATAAAAGATTTGTACACTACCTCTGATAGGTTCCAAAGCAATGTCAAAACTTTTGATAGCCTAAGTTCTCCAAAATTTTCTCATTACCTTTTATAACATGTGGTATACAATTTGTTTACAAAACTAATTCAAAACATAAGAATAGAATCTTCACTTTATATTGTAGAGATATTTTTTCTCTTCTATCTACTTTTACAATCCTTGGTATACTTTTGCAAGTTTCATCTAATTTCCTGTTTTAGCTTAGTTGTTTTTTAGTATTCCTTCTAGGTAACCACTTCTATTTTGTGGTATTTTCATTTGTGTTTCAAATCCTTGTTTGCATTTTCTATGGATAACCAGCTGTTAAGCTTAAAAATACCAGATGTTAATGTAAGATTTGAGATGCTGTTTCCAGGGCAACAAGCATTAGATCACTGGGCCCTCTTCATCATTCCTTTTGTTAATCTTAAAGAGGGAACTGAACATTATCTTTCTCTATAAAAATGAAGCAGATAAAAATATTCTAGTAATACCAAATAAAATGTCTACGGCATCTTCTACTGCAGCTTGGTTTCTACCATCTTGTATTTTTCCCACTCTATGTAAGAACAAAGTATTGAGAGCTCAATAAAGTAGAAAAGAGGTTTCAATCATCACCAACTGGACGATCGATTACATTTAGACAATTTCAGGTTTGGATCATCGCCCTTCCTACACAGATGTGAGAAAAAAGGTTTTGTGACTTTCCTAGCCTTTCCTCTTTCTCAACATCCCACAGGCCAGCCTGTAAGATTTATGGTGTTCCCCAGAGCAAGGGACTACTATAGCCTCCTTCTGTCATTCTGCAGCCACAAATAATAGGACACATTATACAGATAAGCTTATACGGATATGGCATATTTTATGGAACAAAAATGTCTTTCAATTAACAAAAAACAAATATGATAGCCTTTGGGCTTCTACTCATTTACCTTATGATGCCAATCATGGCTGTGCTCTGTCATCTAGCATGGTTATCTTTCAATACCAAGGATTGAACATGATAGCCTCAGGCCTCAAGCATTTAGCCACAAAACTCCAACCTTCTTTGTTTATTTCTTATTTTATTTTTTAAATAAAATACCACCAAATTGTCCAGGCTAGCCTTGAGCTCATTTTATGACCCATGCTGACATTGAATTGTGTCTTAACCTTCCTAGTAGTGAGAATTATAGGCTCATGCCACCAAGGATACACACACACACACACACACAACTGCAAATACATTATGGTTTAAAAGTCTTGTTCAATTTGATCAGGAACATCCAGGTATTAATTTGAAATATCATCTATTGTAAATTACCAAATTTCCACAAACACAAAATGTCTTCTCTGTATATTATCCAGTAATCAACTGAGCTAAATGTAGTAATATTCATAGTATGCTGTAAAAGAGTTACAATTTCAATCAATTTATAAGCATTACTATGCTCAAATTAGTCTATAATACTGAACAGTTACCTGCCTCCTCTTCTTCCAGGTGTGGGTGTTGTCACTGATGTACCATCAAAAATGTCACAAGCAAAACAGTGGAAAAGCAAGCAGATATCTAAGGGTTCTAGGTCTATATGTTTGAAGTTTAAGGTTTTGTGGTACAGTATTGTTTGTTGATTCATCCTTTTTGGTCTAACATTATTGTCACTTGCCTTCCGTTATACATTTAGTCTACCTGTTTATTCTATCACAGAAAACCACAGAGGCAAGAGAAATGATTGTTAGTATTGTCTCTTAATCAAGAACTATTCTTTAAACACCACTCTATTATTTCAAATAACGGGTTAAATCAGATTTGAAATGTCCATTATTGTGTGTCAGAAGAATTGATCCTTTGGCTAATGATGGTATGCACATAGCTCCTACCCATGTTCAACAGAAGACCATGTCAGTAGAGTGAAGGCATTTCTGGACAATGTGGAAGGAGTCTTCACTGTGGAGCATGACCTCACACATTCATAATTAAGAACACTGCTCTGTTTCCATTGAAGAATCCTGGGAAACTTTGCAGTGATGCAACTTCACATGTCTTCTCAATGGAAATTTGGTTTATTCATAAATCAAGTAATAAGAACAAGACACAGTGTACTAGATTTTAATACTAATTACCTTAAAAATAAGAACTTACTGGAAATGTGATGGACTGTTATTTGCTTCTCTACTCTTATACTGATTCCCTCCAAAGAGTTGAAGGCTAATTAGTTTGTAAAGTCACTCTCTTATCCATGTTCTCAACATGTCCTTCTGAAATTAGGTAAAGTATCTCATGTTAAAGTTTTTTTTTTTAATCAGGCTGTTTGCTGGCTCCATTTGCTCAGCTAAAGCATGGCCTGGAGCTGAGAGGCCATAGGACTGCCCTAGGCACACTCACTAGGGCATCTGGAGTAAATGTTTCCATCCAATGGACTCACATCCAGTAGAGATCAACATACCACCCAGGAGTTCACCACAATTACTCCTTTCACACCTAGTAGCACAAAGGAAGAATAAAATTATTACTATTTCCCAACAATGCCCCCAAATATATGACAACGTGTGAAAGCTTTCGGAAAAATCGTGGCTAAATCTAGATTTACTAATGGCTTTATTTTCCATAATTGGCAATGCAGAGAGTAAATTGCAACATTTCTCAGTAGTAAGCTATTTTTCTAGAATGTTGATCAAGATGGAACACTCAATTAAAGCCACTCAATCATGACCCAGTGAAGCTTTAAGTAAATATCATGCTATAGTTGACTGTCAGCTCAAGTCACAGAGTCATCCAGGAAACAGATATCTACACATATCTGTGAGATAGTTTTCTAGATTGATTAATTGAGGCAGGAAGAGCCACCGTGACAGTGGAGAGCATCATTCCTTAAACCAAAGTCTGAGGATGACTAGAAAGAAGAAGGATAACTGCACTTCACTACCCATCCCGCTTCCTGACTGTGCATGCAGTGACTGGCTGCCTAGGATCCTGTCACTATTCTTCTCATGCCATGACAGACTGTATCCCCAAACTATTAGTCTAACTAAACCCTGTTTTGCTTTTGTCTCCTCTTTCTTTCTTTCCTTCTTCCTTCCTTCCTTCCTTCCTTCCTTCCTTCCTTCCTTCGGTCTCTCTCTCTCTCTCTCTCTCTCTCTCTCTCTCTCTCTCTTTCTTTCTTTTCTTGGCCATGACAATTAGAACACAGATACAATTAACCTTTTGTGGAATTCTCTTCTATGCCTTTTCTCCAGACTTCAGTCCCAGAAACAGGATTCCTATCCACGTTTCCATCTGACTTCTTTTCCATTGCTGCAGCCTTTGGCACTGTGTACTGTAACAATTCGAAGTTTCCATGTAGTAGCTAAGTGTTTGCCTCACCTCTGTAGGCAAGTGCCCAACTCATTTCTCTGTTACTTGAGTGGCTCAGCTCACTATTATTGAATTCATGCAGGAGTGTTGAACTCTAAAGATAATTTGACTTGAAGTTAGAGAATACAGTCCATGTTTCTTACTAGCATCTTTAAAATGTTCCAAAAATTTGGCTGACAATAAAATTAAAGATAATTGATTCAGAATTGTCTGCTTTACAAGCATTTGTGCAACATCTTCTGACAAAAATGAAAATTATTATTGACATTGTAATGAATATTAAAAGGTGCATTATGTGTACAGCTAACAGAAAGCCTATGCTACAGGAACTTGAAGTGCACTGTTTTGTTATTGCTGCTTTATTAGCAAAATATTGACTGTTTGAAGCTCAAATACAAGCACAACCACATCCTTTTCTTTAAAAAAAAAAAAAAAGTAGATGCAACCCTGAGGTTTATATGAATATTCTTGCACTACATATCACCAACATCTATAAAATTTGAACCTGTATTTAAGAAGCAGATTATAGCATGTTGATTAATCTCTATTCCTAAATACCATATAATAATCCACATTGAATATGTGGCAAACACCATGAACTCTAAATACATGGATATCCCCCTAGCAAGATTTTCAAAGGATACACTCAGTAAGACCTTAACACTGGAGGGCAAAACATATGCACAGCTGCTTCTAATATTTGGTATCCAGTTCAACCAATTATTTTAATTCTTAATACAGTATATTTTGTTAGTGTTTGTTCTTATCCTTAAAATAAAACCTAGTTAGAAACAAAGTCATTCAGAACCTAAGAGAGACCACAGAAAGGGCTCAGCTAGCAAAATGCTCTTTCTGTAAGCATGAGGACTTGTGTTTGAATCCCCAGGACCAACATAAAATTCAAAGCTTAGAAATGTGTGCCTATAACCCCAACACTGGGGAAGCAGAGAAGGTTGATCCACAGAGCTCGCTGGCCAGCCAGTATAGCTACAAACGTTTCTAGGATCAGTGAGAGGCTGTGTCTCAGAAAGAAGACAGTAAGAGCGGAGGACACTAATAAGAACCTCTGGCCTTTGCATGTGCATATAGGATAGGCACACCTGTAACTCATACCACACAGAATCAAATGAGAAAAAAAAGCCCCTAAGAGACAAAATGACATTAGACATGAATAGAAACACTCTTGAAATGTCTTAGTATTAGATCCTCCCAAGAAGACCATACTTTGGAAAACTGAAATAAAACATAAGCTTAGCTGTAGTATCTGACTCTTTGAAATCACAAGCTGTCTCAGAGATTTTATTTGCCTGTATGGTAAAATATTTTAGACATATAAAATGGTTTCCCTAGTGGGTTGGGAATGAAATATCCCAAGTCTCCACATCACAAAAATTCCCTTTATTAAGCTACTTTTATGAGAGTCTGGTTGTCTCACATAAGTTTATGTTCAGATTGATCGCATTCTTCTTTCTCAGAGACTTTAGAAAGCCGGTCTCCATTCCAATCAACACAGTTGGCTGCTGTGCTCAATGCAAGGAAGTCATTCCTTTCCCTTTCATGTAAATCTTTTCACTTATCTCAGAAATAAACTTGGTTCTTCCCATGCATTTATTTATTTTGTGTTTCTTAAGAGGCTATGGCGATAAAGTGGGACTTACTTAGACTCGTGGTTTTGAAAATTCCCACAAGTAACTGTGTCTGGATGGAGTGATCAGACTTTAATGGAGATTTCAAAAGTTTCATTTTTATTTTAATATGGACTATGCTTGATAATGAATAGAGCAAAAGTTCAACACATGAGTAAGTCTCTAACTATAGAAGTTTTAAAATGAAAGGATATAGAAAAAATTTAGGAATGGCAAAAGCTGCTTTCTTTCATTTTCCCACTTGCTTCTTTATGACTTAATTCTCTAGATATTTTTCCCCCTGGGGAAACTTGTGGACTTCTTGGGAAAGTGTACAGAGAGGTGCTCCATTACCCCAGTCAACACTGACTACACTTAAGCCCTCCTGTCTGAATTTGCTTCACAGGTTATAGGCTTTCTCACCTGCATGCTGATGGAAAGGTAAAAACTAAAATCAACAAAAGAAACACTTGGATGTCTGGATATGCATCAGAACTTCATTCTGAACTGTGATTTGAGTCTCCCTAAATCAGTGCTCAGCAGACTCTGAGACAGTGCCTGGCATTCAGGGCCTTTCCCGTCACAGCCATGGTGTTGCGAAATGAGTGAACTTGCCTTTGCGGTAGTCACAATTTATAATTAGAGGAAATTATTGTAATTAATTAAATTCTCCCTTCCTACTAATTCACTCTCTAACAACACTGAGTAATTAAACTGTAAAAGAACAATGAAGTAGGCTGGCTCTCCTGCTCATGGCCTTTCTCACTGGCCTCTTCATCAAACTGTGACAGGCCGTCGGGTTGAGGAGAACAGGAGAACAGTTTTATGACATGCATGTCTATTATTCACTATGTATATTCATTATTCACTGTAAGTACACATGTCCAGGAGGTTGTGCCTGTTTAAATCTTATTTCACATAAAGTAACCCATAAAGGAATTTAGTTCTTAAACTAACTCATCTATTCCTTTCAAGTCTATTATAGGAGAGGAGAATGTTGATGTATTAGATTAGATATAAATTTTGGTGTCACATGATAAAGAAATGCTCTTGATAGATTGAGGGTCTCATTTTTCTAGAAAGTCAAGACTCACCAATTTTCTGTGAGCTCTAAAATAGAGATTCTTCACTCATTAAGTCTTTCAGGAAAAAACGAAATGTTCTGACTCTGTTGAAAAGTTGGTACTTTTTGTGGGTTGTGTATTTTGTAAAATTTTTCAGAGCTGAACAATATTTAATACTTAATTATAGTAACCATGTCTTAACACCATGTTAATTTTTAATCTTATTAAAGCTTCTAAAACCTTGACATTTTCACAACAAAATGGTATTAGAATTCTAAAAGAGTTGAATAACCATCTGACAATAAATTTTAAAATGTTTTAGCTTTATAAATAATTTCAAGTGCTCGTATTTGTAGCTATGAACAGACTGTTCAAAAAAAAAAAATCTGGTAATCGTTAAGAGTCCTGGAATTCTTTTGCAAGCACAGGGTTGTGGATTTTCCCTTTCTGGTGCTACTGACATTAACAATTCAGTTACAGTGATGCATTGGTTAGGCAGACAATCATAACCACCTCATGTAAATTCATTGATATTCAAAATATGCTTCCTATGGTTTTTCTACTAAAATTATGCTCACATAATTCTTTTAAGTGTATAATATGCTGTACAAGTCAGACAAATCAAAGAAACCAGCTATTAGCTGTACAGGGGTAAGAGCATATATTACTGCCTTCTTCTTGTCTCTACCTCTTACAGAACTGTGTGGCTTTGAACTAGTTACTGCACTCATCTGAACATCCCAGAGTCTTACTCTGTGAAGCTTCTTGGAGGGTGAGGTGATGTAATAGATGTGAACCCGTTTAAACAACGGCCTTTAAGAAGCATGGTGTCAGCTTCTGCTGTTGTTATCATTGTCATGGCTAAGATAAGAAAATAAACCTGCAGATGACCCTCAGGTCTCACCTGAGCACAACAAACCTCAGGCCAATTCTTGGTCTGGAGCCTCTAAATTTGACAGATTGTGACATCTTTATTTTTGCTATCCTCTGGGACCATACTCCTTAGGTTTGAATATGCAAAATGGATCAGCACTGTGTTAGAAATGCCCGTGAGATCATCAGCAACAGAGACTATGAATGTCTGCGTCATATTAAAAATATTTCTGAATCTTTATTTTAGGCTGTCAGATCTATACAGTTATATGTGCATAAAGAAGTCTTGACAAAGCTTTCTCTATCAATTCAGCCAAGCACCTATGCAAATTCCTACATTAATTTAAAAGCTTTAGTATTGAATATACATCCATCTAATTTTTTTTTCCTTCCTGGAGAATTATTTCTTTTAGCATTTAGTAATGATCTTTTCTTTTTTCATCTCACCATCACTTAAAGTTAAGGTGCCCACTAGACCTGCAGTTAGAGCTTCTTAGTGGGTATTGTATCAAAATCTAATTATACTTTGTCTGCTTTAATCTCTTATGTCATTAGAATATTATAGCTCCCACCCAGTCCCTAAGCACCACTAGACTCCCCATCTATTGTACTTGACCTATTTACCTCTATTTGCTTTCTTCTCTAATTAATCAGACAACAGCAGACAACTAATGGAAGAAAAGTTACAATTATCACCAAGTATTAGAATTTTCTAAACTGTTCTGGTATAGAATTTTAGTGAAGACTATGATTTTAAGGGCCAACTGGGGACAAATCATTTTTAAAAAATGAGGACTTTGAAGATTTTGAACCAAATAAAGGTACCAGGAGAAATATCATTCATTCTCTTTCTCTTTCCACATGTTATTGTTCTCACATTCTCTCACATTTATAAGATTTTTATATCTTATAAATATTTGTGTTTTGTATTTAAATAGACCAGATACTTAGGGAGAAATGAAATACTGTTGCTCTACTAAAGGGGCACAGCAATAAAATGACTCCTAATGACATACACATAAATTGGTGCCTTGCTCAGTCACCATCAAAGAAGCCTCCTCCTGCAGCAGATGGGAACCAATACCGAGAGACCTGAAGACAGACATTATGCAGAGAGTGAGAGATCATGGGAAACTCAGTTCTATGTCTCTATGAAATGCCTCCCCTCGGGGCTTAAGGACCACTGCAGAGATGGAGGCAGAAAGATTGTTAGAGCAAGAAAGGGCAGAGGGCAGCAAGGAATCAAAGCAGTCTAGACACAACAGGGCTGGCACACATATAAACTCACAGAGACTGAGGCAGCATCCTTGGGGCCTGTATATTCTGCCCAGGATGGGATCTTAAAACTGAAAAATGTAGACACATGTTCCTGTATCTAACCTGGAAGCAGAATTCATATGAAAGCCACTTTCTTGAAATTAGATTTGAATTTCTGCACCACATCCTGGACAGTTAATTTGCACACACTAGGTGGTGGAGATTCCTAGAGAGTGACCCAGCAGTCACCAGGACAGTGCTTCTAGCAAAATGTTGGCTTCACTGAAGGGCAGACACATGTGTGTCACTTCAGAATCAGACTCTGGCATTTAGAATAAAGAGGGCAATCTGTGGATCTGTCCTTGGACTTTCCACATAGTGAAACGCTGCAAGAATAAGTCTGATAGGATGAAACCTATTCAGCACCCACTATGGACTCTAATCACAAACATGGCTGCTGTTTGTGATGCAAATTGAGCAATTTCCTGAGCGTTTTCTCATTAATACAAACCCCCCATCTATCCTCAAATTTTAACAATTGTAGTCTTTCCAAAAGTGTACTTGTGCTTTTTATTTAAATCTCATCTGTTAGGAAGTGCACGGATGTCTTGCCTATTGTTTGCAAATAGTCATGTTTGAGAGAGCAGATTGTAAGCCTCTGGGTTCTTTCTTTCTTTAAACAACATGCATCATAGTGAGGAGCCTGGAAATCATCATTCTCTGAAGGTGGCCTCACGCCTACCAGGCTTTGCAGCCACAGGTCTCTGGTTTATAACATAGTACAAGCAGAAGGATGGTCACAAGGAACTGCCTTGAGAGAATTACCTTCATTGTTATCATCTGTGTATTACAGAAGTGTTATTTCTTGGTTGTTGTTTTTAAGGTTTCAATGCAAAAATAAGAAATGATTTATTGAAAGCTTTATAATTACTGACCAGAAAAAAAGAGCTAATGATAACCAAGGTCCTCGGTGGTCCCATCCATCATTCAACCAGTTATGTGTTGATTCACTAGTCAAGTGGCTGGGGTTAGATCTGGACTACACAATAGGGAACAAACATGTTTGCTTCTAAAGCAAAGCAATCACTATTGTGAAGCCTAAATGGCCAATGACAATGTGAGACACTTAGCTAAATGCTTTGGGTAAATCTGACCCAGTGCTGAGCCTGGATAGAGAGTCAAAGGATCCGCTGTAGGCAGAGTCAGAGAAAAAAAAAAAACTTGAGGGAAACTTAAGCCAAGATCTGAAGGCTGCTTTGTAGTTGAGCGGCTGAAGAACAGACAAGACAACTGAAGGAAGTAGAAATGGCATGTGTGACATCCTCATGACTGACCCCCCTCTCCCCCCAAAAAAACAGCAAAGTGATTGGGGGAAGGAGATTAAGGTACAGACACTCTGAGTGGCTTTCTCAGTCACTATCATCCAGACATTAGCCTTTCTCAGGTGGCATCTTGGAGTTACAAAAAGGATTGTAAAGAGGATGATTCTAGGTCCTGGGTCTGTCTTCTTTATTGGGAGTTTTGTTAAACCTGGTGCCTAGCACACAATGCTGAACACAATGATTGAAAAATATCTGTCAAAGTTGGGGGTGGGGAGGAAGCAAGAAAAGAAGGAAAGGAGAAAGATGGTATGGAGGGAGGGAGGGAGGGAGGGAGGAAGAGAAAAAGGCAAGAAACCTTCTCTTTATGTAGGAGATAAAGAAGGGACCTAAGATCTGAAGAGGTCTTAACCAAATTCAGTGCAGTCTTTGGCCTCAATGCATAGACCTTCTGCAGAACGCCCCAAGTAAATTTATGTAAGTGGCTACTGTTTGTTTATGCTTGAGAATAGTAAACACAAGATATTAAGGTGGCACAGTCCATTCTCCTCCAGCAGACTATGCTGTAAGCATGCAGGAACACATGTATATCACAAACACAGAGATATCTCTTCTTCTCTCCACTGAGATTTGTGATTAAGATTTTAAAGGAGTCGAAATAACGAGACCGTGATTCATGCAGCCTTAAAATGATCACAAATGTTGTTTACTTTCACCTAAGTTGCTGGGAAAGTGGATCTGACAGATCGTAGAGATTGTATCGATACATAAAATGCCTGGCAGGGAAGGAACTGAGTCTTCATTTTCCTTATGGATTTCTGTGTGAATTTCCGTGCTGCTGGGGCTTGCTAAGAACTGAAGAGCAGAAGACCTTCATATTGGAAGAAGGCGGCCACTATCCCCGACTCCCCACAACAAGATCAAGTAAAAGGACACTGCTTCAAGCCTATTGCCCTCTTCTTCCTCCCCACATATCCTATGTGGATTTCACAGAAGGAATACTGCTCAACTCTAAGAAATGCCCAGATTCAAACAAAAGTATTCAAGGAGACCTCTTCAAGTTTGACCTAAGGAAGTCCCAGTTCCTTTCTGGAATTAAGTGTGTGGTTCCTGGAAGCTGGAGCTGATTTATGTTTCCTCCTTCCTTTTTAATTTAGGAGTCAGTTGCCTCATGTAACCAGTTTTATGATCCCCAGGCAGAATCAAATCTGGGATGCCTGCATATTCTGCTTTTGCTCAAATTTCACACTGTAGCTTCAGACTCTAGTGGTTTCCCCATTTCACATGGCTTCTGGAAGTACCAGATCTCTTATTCTGTACCTGTTTTTTTTTTTTTTTTTTTTTTTTTTTTTTGGTTTTTAAACTCATAGTCTAAAACAATCCCAGGGCTGCCCGGTGTCCTCTGTCTTGCTTGCTCTGTCACTTGTCACCCCCTCAACCCTCCACCCAAAGATTCAGTCCCAGAATTACATCAAATATTTTCTTCTGAAGTTATTCGAGCCAAGGATCATATTTAAATAGGGGAGATCAGACCACAAAGTAAGTAAAAAAAAAAATAAGAGGTCAGTATTTTCTCCCTTCATATACTCTCACGCCCCCATGCTTCTCTTGTTTTCTGAGCATAGAGCTTTGAAAGCTTTGACACTCACTTCGAGTGATTGTTTCAGATATGATTTCACTCCCAGATTTTAGCAGTCATAAGAAAGCTCATTGTGCAATTCACTCCTGTATGAGAGGAAGAGAGCAACTGAAAGGAAAACATGGAATCCTGAAGGGCACAGAAAGACCCCAGGATTTACAATTGGTCACATTCTCCTTTTCCCCTCATAATTATGGTTTCTCTCTCTCTCAGCTCAAATATGACGCTCCTTCTTCAGGAGCTGGAGACCTGGAGAACCAGGTGAGGTGGTGTGGAACAAAGGACGGACAGCCTCCATGTCAGTTTCAGGACTTGGTGTGAGTCCAATAGACCTTTATGAAACCCCAACTACTGGCTTTTTAAGATAGAATTTTACTACTCAGCTTAGACTGGCATGTCTCTATCCTCCTGATTCAGTCTTCCAAGTTCTAGCATTTACAGGCATGTACTACCACACTCAGCTTCACCGTTGTTGTTTGAATCAGTCATCTTGGTCGTGAGTCCAACATAGTGCACTCAAATAAGAGAGCCTTGGTTTAACTCCCAGTCCTATAACTTGGAAGGTGCATGGTGTTTATCATTTATTGGACTTTAGTTTTCTACTGAAAAAGGACATTGGCCATCTACTTTACAAGGTGAAATTAATTAATTAATGTAAAGAACTGAAAACACTTTCTAGCAATTATATGTAATTGTCTAGCTACAAGGGCAACAAACACACTTTCGCAAGCTTTATGAATGAAATGTTTGTGTGTGTGTGTGTGTGTGTGTGTGTGTGTGTGTGTGTGGTGTTAAGTACAATCTATCTAGAAGTGAGTAATGGCAATCTAGTTTTGTCATAATTATGTTTTTCTGACTGGATGATGTGTCAGTAGTGACCTTCCCTGCTTGGCATAGAAGCTCAACCACAGCTGTAACTACTAGTGTCATTATTCAGATGATCCTGTGATCCTGAATCCCTTAATCATTACACAGGCATCAGTAGATCCACGAAGGTAATTGCTTTGCTGTTACAGAGCCTCTCAAATGATTGACCCAAGTGGTGCTCATGGGCTTTGGTTGAAATCAAATCTTTCTACTACTAGAGTGCCCTAGTATGTGAACTCCTGTTATCCCAGGCAAGGCAGTTCTAAACTCTAGGTCCACACCTCAGATGTTTTTCTTGTTCCTAAGAAGAAAGAAAGCAGGAGTCACCATTCAACTTTTTCTGTTTCTTATGAAATCTTGCTATTAAACACAAGTGAACACATCTTTGAGAAGTACCAGTAGTAAAAAATTTCAAGCGTCAATACAATTGTCTGGAAACAGAAAAGGGAATCATCTGACTGCTAATGCTATGGTTAAACTTTTCAAATACAGCAAATTAGATTTCGTTTGGCTTTGTTTTGCTGTCTTGATGTAAATGTTTATTTGCAGGCCATCTTCCAATTGTTCCCAGGACTGACTTTTGTTGTAGTGCAGAAATGTTTTCCTGCTTGATGTTCTGTCTCGGAAAATATACAGAGGATGTAATCTATGGGATCCACTTTCAAGATAAAGTCGAACAGTAGTTTTTAAACATAATTTATTTATTTTTATTTTATCTTCATTAGTGTTTTGCTTGCATGTATGTCTGTGTGAGGGTATTGAATACCCTCGGACTGGAGCTACAGACAGTAACTGCCATGTGGTGCTGGGAATCGAACCTGGATACTCTGGAAGAATAACCAGAGCTCTTAACTTCTGAATCATCTCTCCGACATACTAACTTTCTTAATAATACTGAGGGATTCCTTCTCAAATGCATGTCTTTGTATTACACACTTACCTCTCCTCAAAAAGAATTGTTATACTCTTCATAGTACATGTTTTATCAAAGGCATGTTAGCCACCTAATTTCACTCAATGTATTTCAAGATGAATTATTAAGCATCTTATATCTTTCCTCTGCTGGTATTATCAAATGACAATAGGATTGTCATTTGATAATAAATGGCAGACTGATGTAATAGAACAAATGAATATGTACCTCTAAGTTCACAAACCAATAATGTCTACACCACAACCTATATCACAGGACAGACCACATAAAGTTCACATCCATGTGAATGTTGCTATTACTAATTATTTCTTCTGTATTCCATCTATTTTTATAGCAATCTTGGATCCATTCTTTTCATTCTTTTTGTCTGTAAGTAATATTCTTGATACTCTTAAGGAGACACCCCCTCTTGTGTTCCTAGATGCCTTGGCTGTTGATCAGCAAAAGCCACGGACACACTCAATCCTCTAAGCTTGGCATCACATCGGTCTGGAAGTAGTTTGCATGCAGAGCCCTTTGTGGTAAATACTCATTAGAGGTTCCGTTGGCTCACATGGTCACCCACATTTTGCAGTGGGTGGCCCAGTTGGCATGCTCCTTGTTTTATTTTCCACCACTGCAAATACTCCAGATGTAGCAACCTTTGCTTTTTTATTGTGTGGGTATGGAGTACCCATTCATCTCTAACAGCAATTAGTAACCCCAGGTAAGTAGACACACACACTATGATCACTTCTCTCGAAAGCACCTTTTGTTAGGAAATTTACTGAAGTAAAATTGGACTGTTTCAAGGAACACTCACAACTGATTTTTCACATTTGAAACTAAGAAGTCTTTTTTTCTCCCCTCTGCTTCTTTCATCCATTCCCTGTCCTCCCCACCCACAGCTTCAGCTTCGCACAAACAACTGGATCAATTCACAGGAACATAATTTCTGAAGTCATTCATGAGTTACAAAGGAAATCTCTTGCTTTGGGTTATCTAAACAAATCTTTACTGCCAAAGTACTTTGATAAAAAGGAAAAGCATCTACAGAATGCTATTATCTTTCTAGGATTAGCAAGGAAACCTCAAGCAGAGAGAGAGAGAGAGAGAGAGAGAGAGAGAGAGAGAGAGAGAGACAGAGACAGAGACAGAGACAGAGAAGGAGGGAGGGAGGGAGGGAGGGAGGGAGGGAGGGAGGGAGGGAGGGAGAAAGAGAATGAATATGATTATACTTTTCTTTTTTGTAAAGGATTGGCCTTAGCAACCATTCCTTTAATTCCAGTAAATGCCCCCCACACATACACACACTCTAGCCTAAGCCTGTTTCCTCTGGTCCTATTCTCAGTACACATAAACCCAATGCTACTAGATTGCCTTTAAAGTTCAAACTAATTTACCACAAAGTATAAGTACTACAAGACAGCTCTTGATCTGCTCAGGGCAAGCACTCTGATTAATCAGTGGTTATAAAGCAAGTACTAGTAAACTAATACTTTCTGTTCCTCTTATTATTATGCTATATCTTTGTAAAATGCTTGTAATGATATTCACCAGCTAGGATTCCTATTAGTGTAAATATTAAAATTATAGTATAAATGCAAATTTTTTGCAACAGTAGTCTTTCTGTACTTGCTGATTCACGTGAAGCTGTTATGTGATGTGAATTACCTTCAGTCTTTCATACTTTAGAATTAATATAACTAATTCTGCTGTTGTTGGCAACTCCATGCATGAATTGAGAAGAGATATGGCAGTGGAAGGTGACAAAATGTAACCCTGTACTAGATGTAGGCATTATATTATATACTTACCTCCACCTTTCATTTAATACTCAAAGTGACCTTGCAAGGTAGATACTATTAACTTTGCTGAGTAAAAACTAAAACATCCACTTGCAAAGTTTCAATAAGAAACCAGCATTGGAAAGCAGGCTCATCTGATTCAAAATGTGCATTCTCGTCATTCCCTACATTCTAATCAGTCTAGTTAACCTCATTTCTTTTTCAGACAGGAAGAGTGTAGGAAGCACCCTGTCAGCTTGCAGAGAATCGTTCTGCATCCTGGATTCTAACTGCCGCTAAGATTTAATAGCTGTGGGGGAAAAACAACAAGGTATCCTCCAGTGTACCATAAATAGGCCACTCCATGGTAAATTACACACTCACAACTCATCCTAAAAGGAACCCCACATCATGGCTGGACAGCGATGCTGACTGAAGCCAAAACCATGAGGGCCTGCACGTGCTCAGGATGATTGTCTAAGTGTGCAACCCACCTGCAGATGTCAGCCTCACTACTGACTTCCTCCAACTCACTGCACCCCGCACAGATCCAACTTCTGTCTTCTCTCGTATATCACAGCACCAGGTGTTTGTTTGTTCAACCTTGACATTTAGCCTCATAAGACTTTTGTCAAAAGTCCCATTGATCCATCAAGGACAATTCATCGTAATAGTGTATACTGGGTAATGGTTTGCTATCATATGTCTTAAATTACTCATCCATAAAACTAGTCATAGAAATTTCATTTTGGTAGATGGATTATAATTATTGGTCCACCAATCTATAATGTGGAAAGCTTCTCTCAAGGATACTACAAAAGACCAGAAGGGAAACTTTCATTTAAGGAAGACAGTTTCTGCAGAATTAGATATGTCTGTCTTTAATGGTTTTACTGACAATGTTATCTGAAACTCAACATATTCTGAAGCCCATTAATATTAAATTAGTGTCTTAATTTTCACTTAAAATATATAACTGCTTGTTCATCAGAAATGCACAAATCTCCTCTTATCTTTCCAACAGCATTAAGAAGCAAGAACTATGATTGTCTGCCACTTAGAAAAAAACAGCATGTGACATAAGCAAGATATAAGGACACCAACACTGGCACTTCTGCCTGACTTAGAAAAAAAAAAAAAAAACCTTGCTCTTAATTTCGTCCACTTGGAATCAGTGATAGTTCTGGCTTAGGCTGATCTGACTTGTTATCCTCCCGTTTCACATTACCAAGCACCCGTGGCACTGTGGCACATTTGGTAGATAGCATACATGAAAGGGCGATGTTTTCCTGGATATAGTAGGATAGTATCTCCTAGTGCTGGGCATCAGGGGTGGACAGTCACACTGCATCAGCTGTGTGATTCCCTTAAGGAAAGAACAGGTACACTGGGGTGCTGTGCAGTCAGGCTATGCTGCTCAGGAAGCTAGCTGTGATATACGTATTTTCTGCTCTGACAATCTCAGTTAACAGCAGACTTACCAGGTTGTAACCCCACTGTGAGT
The DNA here is from genome assembly GCF_011762505.2 of Arvicanthis niloticus. Taxonomy (NCBI): domain Eukaryota; kingdom Metazoa; phylum Chordata; class Mammalia; order Rodentia; family Muridae; genus Arvicanthis; species Arvicanthis niloticus. Next base: position 109,067,669 of record NC_047661.1, on the reverse strand, counting down.
ACAGAGATATCTGTAAAAAATTAAACTCTTTAAAAATTATTTTAAATATTGATTGTCTCTACTTCATTAGCAGAGGCCATCTGTATGAGGAGAACAAAGGAAAGCACAAGCAAAACTGTGCCAATGAACACTTGAAGAAACCATCTAAATTCGAGGAGAAAATAAATTAAGAATGAATTCTTTCTGGTCATGTTGACATCTAATGTAAATAAGGTGTTTGGGAAAAATTGTCTTACCAAAACATTACATTCTATTTATTTTCCAGGTTAAGATTTTGAAAAGCAAGTGCACATGAAGAAATAGACATGAGTTTCCATGCCTAATGAAGACGCTATCTCCAACTGACAGTCACTCACAAAGGAAAAATTAGATTTCTCTCATTTGTTTTGTTTATTTGTTTTTTCATTTGCCTTTTGTTTGTTTTCTAAAGAGAGACAGAAAGAAGGCATGGGATTGGGCTGGTGGGGAGATAAGGGAATCTGGGAAGAGATGAATGAGAAGAAACTCTGGTCAAAATGTACTGTGTAAAAAATCTATTTTTTAATAAAAAAGAATAAATTAAATACACACACACACACCTACATGTGCACATACACATGTATGTGCACACACATACACTTCAACAGTGTATGGAACAAAAGCACTGCCTTCTCCTCTTTAAAGCCTGTATTTTTACTGACTTCCTTTGGCAGGGTCAAGAAGAAATAAGGCTTCCACGTGCCTTCCTTATCTCTGCCCTTGAGTATTTCAGTCTCTCCTTTTAACTCTCAAGGCTGGCCATTATTCTTTCTCCCTGCACTCATCACGAAGGAGCCTCTATTCCCCATCACTGTGTTTTGCCTCCTGCATCCTTGAAATCCTCCCTTCTCTTTTAAGTTTGCTGAGATGCACGTCTTTCAGATGTTATTTAATAGTGCTTTCACTGATCACTTCAAAAGAAAGATATTTTTTCTTCATTAGTGAATAAATCTGACTTTATCATTATTTATACTTAGATTCTAATGTAATGCTTATGTAATAAATACCTATTTGACCTTGATCTCTCTAGATAAATTCTAAATTCCTGAAGATGAGAAATTCTAAAATTGAGGATTCTGGTATCCTACGTGTTAGTATATTGAGTAATTATCAAACAAATCTTTAAAAGAATTTTACTGGATTCAATCAACATCACTCTAATGATCTATTTTGTAATTCTGTTATAATATATGCCCTCAACTAAGCAATATTTCCATGTATGCAACAATAAAACCATGTAAAATACTATTTATTCCAGTCTGTGGTTGCTTCATTTGTATATATATTTTCTTTTTCTTTCATTAGCCTAATGTTTACCTATTTTGCTTGATGTTTTATTCTCATGTTATTTATTTACTATTTATTTATGTAGAAGAATGAAAGATGGAGACAGGGAGAAAGAAAAAGAATAATATAATGGAGGGAAGAAGGAAATGAAGGAGAAAGAAAGATAGAAAGAAAGAAAGAGAGAGAGAGAGAGAGAGAGAGAGAGAGAGAGAGGCCAGAGTTTGATTGCACAACTTACTGCTCTCATCAAAAGTTTTTAACTGCAATGTCACTCATGGTTTTAATCTCTAATTGCCAGGATTCTAGGAATAGAAAATGCAATTAAATTCTTGTGAACCAGCCAGCTGATCCTAAGTATATTGTACAACAAAGAGAGGATAAAAATTAATTATTTCAACTTCTCTATTATTCATCAATTAATGTGAAAATCATGAAACTATGCAACTTGACCACTGAAATGCCAATTTAGTTGTTCTGAAAGCATCAGAAAAGTTAATCAATAGTTCATATTGATACTAAGCACCAAATCTCGGCATAAAGCTGCTGAAACTAAATTATAGAACAAGCAGCTGAAAGAGTCAGATGCAGATATTTGCACCCAACCAATGGACAGAAGCTGATGACCCTGTGGCTGAATTAGGGAAAGACTGGAAAAAGATGAGAAGGGGGAGGGCAATCCTGTAGGAGGACCAGCAGTCTCAATTAACCTGGACCCCTGATATCTCTCAAACACTGGACCACCAACCAGGCAGCATACACCAGCTGATACGAGGCCCCCAACACGTGTACAGTAGAGGACTGCCGGCTTTAGTCAGAGAAGATGCACCTAACCCTCAAGAGACTGGAGGCCCCATGAAATTTAGAGGTCTGATTGGGTGGGGGTTCAGGTGGGAAGAAAGAAAGAAAGAAAAGAAAGAAAGAAAGAAAGAAAGAAAGAAAGAAAGAAAGAAAGAAAGAAAGAGAAAGAAAGACAGGGGGTGGGGAGGAGGTATGGGATATGGAGCAGTTAGAGGATAGACTGGGAGGGGGAATAAAATATGGAGTGTAAAATACTTAGATGGATAGATAGATAGATAGATAGATAGATAGATAGATAGATAGATAGATAAGAAAGAAAGAAAGAAAGAAAGAAAGAAAGAAAGAAGAAAAAGAGAAGAAGAGAAGAGAAAAGGAAAGAAAGATAAAAGTAGGCTTGGTGTCTTAGTTAAGGTTTTGCTGCTGTGGACACTCACCATGACCAAGGCAATTCTTATAAAGGACAACATTTCATTGGGTCTGGTTTACAGGTTCAGGGGCTCAGTCCATTATCAACAAGGTGGGAGCAAGGCAATTTCCTAGCAGGTATGGTGCAGGAGGAGCTAAGATGAAGTCTACATCTTCATCTGATGACTGCTAGAAGACTGGCTCCCACGTGGTTAGAAGGGTCTGATTGACCACCCCTACCATGACACACTTTCTCCAACCGGGCCACACCTCCTAATAGTACCACTCCCAAGGCCAAGCATATTCAAAACACCACACTTGGTGAAGATAGTTTAGAATGTGTAAAACAAAAAATAAAGAGAAAGTTGACACCAAAGAAAGGAAAAAAGGAAAGCATATTATTTTAGTATCTTTTACTTCAATTAAGTAGAGGAAGCACAATGTTTTCAATAAATTGATGTATATTAGCAAAAATAATTTGCTATAAATCTTAATCAAATTTAATAAATGAATCATAGGTTATTAGGAATGGAAATATTCTGTCCCTTCAATATAAATACCCTACTTATTTATTGTTCTATATTTTTAGAAGGAGGAAACCAATAAAGAGTACATCAGTTTCTCCATATTATTTATTGTAACTTCACACCATCTTACAATAGAATCAAAATAAAATTTAAACAGGAAATAAAGAAGGGATGAAATGAATGAATGAATGAATGAATGAATGGTGGCTCTCATCAGAAGTCTGTTTTTTAGATCTCCAAACTGGTATGCTGCTTATATATGTTCCTCTCATGGTGCCTCATATGCACTGTGTGCACAGTAAGCTAGTCACAAAATGGAAGGGATGTTAGCTCAGATTGACTTGAAGACCTACTGAGTACCATGTGAGGTGTGATGGCAGAATGGTAGGGTATTTATCTACCTCATATTTACTAACAGAACTCCTAGAGTTTTGGCATTTACCTCACCTTCTTTTGAAATACCTTCAATGCTGGGAATTTCTCTGAGCTGAGATATACTAAGGAAGCCAATTCCTGTTCCTAGCTTTTATGGTGTATAACTAGTTTACAAATATCTAGTCATATAAAAGATCTCTGAGAGAAAGGATGACTTTAAGACTCATTTTGTCAGTTCAAAACTCGCTTTGGCAGTGTAAATTGTTCACTTTTAATGAAGACATGTCAATTGTAGATTGAAAAAAGAAAGTTTAGAATTATAGTCAGCTCCAGAGCAATTTCATACAAACCACTTGATGGACTCTTTCTTTCTATTATTTAAAAAGATGATGATTTTTCAGTATAAATTGGAAATCTTCCTGTGGAATAAGTTTATCACAGAGCGAATTCCTCTATCAGCTAATGGCTTGGGAAAATAAACTAGATTTTCTATTTACACACAACTCAGATAATTACTCACATACACACATCATTGTCATTGTCGTCAATTGACTCATGTCAGAAGCGTCTACAGTCTTCCTAATTGGAAGCAGCTGGTACATGCTAAATATGGAGAAAGCCACTTTTAAAAACCATCATTACAAATCAGAATGCTTGATTTAAAGGTTCCTTATCATACTCCCCTTAAGGAAATTAATTACCACATAGCTGTTAACTCTGCCCCTATTATTCTCAGACAATTACGGATAAAGTCAAGAATATATTTCATTCATGCTCTAAAATTAAATCCATTATCCCACAATTAGACATAATCATGACCACATATGACTATGATTTACCATAACTAAAATAGATGATGTGAGATTTATTGCTGGCTTATGTTGGAAATAGCAAAGGCAGATTTTGAATTAAATAATTGCATGCTAACTGTGTGGAACATAATCACTGCTCATTCTTTTTCCAGATACTTCCACCTAGCAATCGAATTATTAAAATGCTCTCTTAGAAATGTTTTAAGTTATATCCAAGTTCACTGTCTGAAAAGTTAAACTTTTTATGTATATTCACACACATGTGTGTAGAATAAGCTCTTTGAAAATATGGTCAGTGTTAGAGAAGAATAGATGGGAGGAGAGATTTCTAATGTATTTAAGTTATCCTTGCTGGCAGCTTGGTCTTGTCACTGTGTGTGTGTCTAAGTCAATTATTCCATTTGAACATCTTAATAGCTCTAAGTAAGGAGTCTGGCAAACACTTCTGTTTTGCTCATTCAGAATTCCTTTCCTTGCTTTTATCACCTGATATTTTCTTTAAAACTTGTCCCCCAGCCTTCACTGAAATCTCGTATTGTTATCAGTGGAGCATCCTATCTTTTCCTGCCATGACCAAGGAGGGGACACAAAATCCTCAACTAGCCACTAGGACTCCAGAAAGTCTGCGTGTTGAGTGAAGAGGCAGGGCTGTAACTGCAACCCAATAATGCCAATGGATTTTTGGTCTCTCCTAAAGCTCCATGAATTCATGGACTTTCAAGGGGAGATTGGTTTTCTATCTGAACTTTATCTTGTAGCTACTTCATATGCTTACACTCAATTCTTCTTGAAAAAAAAGAAAATATTCATCACTTGAGTTGATCTCTCTTTCCTATACCTCAAAACATAACTGACATGAAGTTACCTGCTTCTTGCAGATAATTTACCCAAGGTGTGGTGCAGTAAAGAAAATAGACCACATTCACAGAGCTGAACTCAGAACAGTCTGACCTGAAGCTTTGGCTTTAAACTCAGTGTGGCACTTTCTATTTCAGAGGAGTTTCAAGATGAGCATACCTATGTCAGTACAGAGGAAATATTAGACTAGATGGAAAACATAAAGTGCACACACTAAAAAGTACATCTTGTTTTGTAATACTCAACAACGCAGTCAGCATTTATTATATACACAAAGGATTCCTTGCAATAAATAAAGACTGCCAAACCATGACAAATTTTGCAATGACCCTGGAGGTTCCTGTCACTCTTCTTTCAATGTTTAATGTCACACAGCTGTACATAGTTCCAGAATTGAAGTGAATTCAAGTGCAGAGCCTACCTGCATTTAAAAATATCTTATCGCCTACTCATTTAGCAAGGGATACACAAAGTCTAGGGCAAAGAATGTTAACACGTGTGTAAACACAATTTTTAAACTCCCGTGAAAAGTCACATTGGTGGCAAGTCAGAGTCAAATGCAGGAGGATCAAATTATGTCTGGATTGAAAATAAGAATAGAAGCCACACTGGAGTCTTTAACTCCCAGGTCTAGGACCTCCATCTCGCTTGTCCCTTGGGTACTGTGTTTATACTTGAGATGCCATTTTTGTTCTTGAGCAGTGATTTACAAGGAAAACAGTACTATCTAATTGGATTAAAGGTAGAAGATGAGGTTGTCTAAGATTGCAGTTGGGTCTGGGGCTAGCTCAGTTGCAGGCAGCATGCTAGAGTTGTTGGATGGATTTCAGTCAGCCTTTGCTTCTCCCTTCCTGGAGCTGACCTGACAAGCCACCCTGGAATAATTTCTGATGGAAGTGTGGTGAGCTCTGGTCTTTTCTAGGTCTGTTTCAAAGTGGTTATGCCTGGAGCCAAGGAAGAAATGGAATTTGGTCTGAGGCACAGTGTAGGAGGGAGAAGGTATGATGAAGACCACCTACTCTTCAAAAATAGTTTTAGAATCAAAATCCAATAAATTCAACAAGTTTCCCCATAAATTTTGTTTAAAATGCCTTGGAGTGGAGGTATTTATTGTATAGTGTGCCAGAACAATCATGGACAATGGAAATGAACAAGCCTGGTTTTGATTTGGCCTTCTATGCTTACCAGCTGTGTGACTTCAGTCAGGCAGTTTCTCGATGCCTCAGTTTCCTGGTTTGTAAAATGAAAGTGTATCAAAATGTTGCCTCCCTTGGGATTATAAAGAAAGTTGACTCCAATATTCAAAATTTATCTGATGTGTTATAACTATTTTATTATAGTAATATTTCCTGGCTAGTCTGGAAATCTCTGAGAATATTCCATTATATCACACTGTAAAAATCCTACCAATTGTTTTGGAAATAGAACCAGAATCAAAGTATTCTGAGGTAATAGTATCCACTGAATAAGTCTCCTGGAGAATAAACACCCTTTACTTTAAGAACACAGTGACAATTTAATTTAGCTCACAAAGATTAAATGAGCTTGCTGAAGGAGATTGATTTGTTTGGAGAGGATCTTTTGGTTACTATTCCAGTTCCCTACCGTGTGTGTGTGTGTGTGTGTGTGTGTGTGTGTGTGTGTGTGTGTGTGCACGAGAGTGTGTGCCTGCCTGCCTGCCTGTCTGTCTGTCTGTCTGTCTGTCTGCTGTACTGATAGTGAGTCCCAGCTGTGTATCAGAGGGAAAGTTGCAAGCTTTATAATGAGTTACTTACAGAGTTTAGGCAAAGCCTAAAGCTAGACTATTTCATAGTGGAAACCACAAACAGTAACTGTGATTTTTTCTAGTTTAAAGAAACAAGTTATTTTGATTTTAATAATAGATCTAGCTTAATCCAATATAACCTAAATACCATTTAAACAGCAAGTGAATATAAAACATTTTTAGTAAGATGTTTTTCATTTTTTTTCACATTAACTTTTAGAAATCTGGTATGTATTTTGCATTTATAGTCCACTTTTATTCAAATAATAAATCTTGAATACGAGGTTGTCCTGCCAATGAATTTTGTTAAATAAAATAAAGTTGTATTTAACAACAAAAAAATGCTGTATGCATTTTGTAAAAGAAAATGATGCTTTTATTTAAATTTAAGTTAGTCTAAATTAATTAATCTTAACTACAACAAAAATAAAACCCAGCTCCTGATTATACCACGATGGCAGTCAACAGCCACATGAACCTCATAGTTCCCACATCAGAAGAGCCAGGGTTTTATCAGTACAACCCAGATGATACAGCAGCCCAAGGTAAGCATGTGTACATGTATACATGTATGCATGATACTATTCTTACCTGTGATTTTCTAAACCCATGAGTTATTGAGAATCACACATCAGCTCTTTGAATCCCACAAGCACTTGGCATCACAAAGCCCCAGGTACACACTCAGATTAACAGGGAAAGCCAATCCCAATTCATGTTGCCAATCAGATTCTTGTTCAGTTGTTTCTCAGGCTTCCCCACATTGCTCTTTGGTTTCCATCCTGTCACAAGGCTCTGCGTGGTATCTAGAATGTGGTTAGATTTTTTTGAAGAGCAGTCACTTAAGTCCTAAGGGAAGCAGCAGTGTAGGAAAGAGCATCCCTTTAAAAGCTAACATACATGCTTCCACTTGAATAGATCTGTCCTGTCACTAGAGGCCACATGTATGGGTGGAGCTTTCGTTGATAACTCCTGGAATCACCACATTAGAAGATGTTAAGACTCTGAGTTTAGAAGGGTTAACCTGTGCTAATATATTGCTCCCCCATGCCTTTTGCCCTCCCCACCTCCTGACCATTGAAATTTAGCTTCTGGATTCAAGCTATTATTGAAGGTCTGGACTTCAATGTGTGTTCTGGGAATGTTGACAAGTCCTAAGTAAAATAGAAGATGTATATTTAAATACATTTCAGATATAGTGGTTAACATAAAGATAAGCTTACTTACTGCAGAACTTCTCAGAGCCTTTATTATGCTAATAAATGCAAATCAATAAAAGACAATATGGTAGGTAGCATTACCATATCTGATAAAGAAAGTTTCCTGCTGTATACTTAGTGACCAGAACATTAAAATGGATCCTGGAAAGATATATAAAGTTCAGTCCAAGTGAGTGATTATATAGAATGCACTACTCCAGGGTTTAGAAGGATGCTATTTAGGTTATCATTGTCATCAAACAGAGCTAACTAGTACACACCATGAGTCCCTGTGTCCTCTGGGAGAAGAAACAGACTTCCGTGTGAATTCAATGGGAATCTTTATAAGGGTTTGTGAATACTCCACAGAATGAGAATAGACCTTTCTAGAGTCGTTTATATCAGAATGTAGGCCAAGTGCAGCTGTCCGGTGGAAGGGGGGTTGACTGTCCAGTGGAAGGGGGTTCAGAGCAGGACCTCTGCTCTCTTTCATGAGTCTTGGGATTCTATGAGTGGGCATGCATCTTTGAAAAGCTCCTAACTCTGTCAAATGTGAATACTTTTGTTAGCTCTCTGAGCTGCCATCAGGAATTAAAGCGACGCTTAGATTAAGGATTTATCTTCATAGCTGGTACATGGTGAATGCTGAATGCTTCTGAAAACCTCTCATTTATTTCTATGAAACAATTGGCTTTACCTGTGAATGTATTGTCACACTGTCCTAGAAGATCAAGCAAGTTCACAACTAATAAAATTAGTAACTGTGATGGCCACATGGATGACAGTTAGGCGGGGGGTCGGGTGGGGGGGAGCAGATGTTGGTCTATGTGCTACTATTCACTGAGAAGGACATTGTATACTCTTAGCAGCCATTCTTTTGAAAAGCTGCAACAGAAAATGAAATTTCTCAGTTATCACAAGGCAGTCTCTAAGGAACTCCTATTTCTCTATTTTTTTTTAAAAAAAGCTTTTAAAAGATTTCTAATATACCACCTAAAATGTCAGCTCCTAGTTAAAGTTAAAGGTCTCCCTGAGTTCATTACCTTGTACATAAATGTTAATAATGCCAAAGTTATTTTCAATCCAAGGGTCGGATGCCATGGGAAAATGATCTCAGGTTTTGATGTTTCACACGACACTTCTAATGTTATCTATCCTGCTTGTGCAGGAAGAAAATGAACAGGAGCCACCAGTGAGGTGGGGAATTTTTGTGAGTTAATGGAAATATTGTGGCTGACCAACAAAGGAACCTCCCCAGCCGGAATCTAAACAATGACATTAACTCAAAGGGAGAAAGGCCTCGGGCATAATAATGTCACGCATTATAACCTTATCTGGTGGTTAAGTAATTTGGTTTGAAGGACTTAAAAAGCATTTTGTGGTTTCTGTAAACTGCCAACAGACAGTGTTTAGCAGGCTCTCCTTTGGCTAAGTCTTTTCCTCATCTCACCAGGGAGAGTATGATCTGTCTCTTTATCTCTATCTCTGTCTCTGTAGCTCTGTTTCTGTTTTACTGTCTCTGTCAGTCTCTGTCTGTGTCTCTCTGTGTCTGTCTGTCTCTGTCTCTGTGTCTCTCTGATTCGCTCTCTCTCCCTCTCTGTTTTTCTGTTACTTTTCTCAGAAGAGAAAAGCCGTGTTCTCCAGCATGCACAAACACCCACACATTGACATTTGTTTCTAAAAGCATGCCCCTTTCCATTTGCTATATTTCCTCAGAATATTCTCACATGTTAGTCTTAGAACCATCCCTCTCTCTCCCAGGAAAGTCTATCAAAACAATCACACCTGGGCAGAGCAGTACTCAGAACAAGCTCACAGTTTAAGTTTGTGATTAAGGGCCATTAAAAACATCAAGAGTGGTTACAATAAGTCGATTTCCTTTTGAAGAAGAAAGAAGTGAGGGATAATCAGTGTTTAGGATTCAGCAGCATGGCTTTGCATAGATAACAGGACAATGACCAGGGAGGAACAGGAGGACCTCCATAAGGAGCTTAAGGTGAATCCATTCACAGATGTTGCTGGCCCCTCCTGCTGTCTCAGAATCTGGATGCCCATGGAGGAGAGTATACTGTGCACTGCTGATACTAGAGGAGAAATATAACACACTCCTACATAGGATGTGTCTACACCTTCTTAGAACTTGGTAGAACTCGTCATGCATGCTTTCTCAAAACTGCGTAGTACTCTACAATATACTTCACAGCTTCTAGACAATACCATAACTATGTTAATTATATATATATATATATATATATATATATATTCAATCATATATATGTATGCACAAATATATATTAAGACTATTACTTAAAAGATTAACTTCCTATAATACAATTTCTTAGTAATCATTCTAGGAATTAATATATTAAATTTTGTATTATGATTAATAAGTGCATACCTATGATCCAATCTCACTGGGGGCTGCAGCAGAAGATTGCCTCATTAAAGGTCAGCCTAGATTGCAAAGCAAAATTTTGCTTCAAATAGGGAAAAAAAAAAGAGTAAGATTTCTAATGTCATTTCCTAGAGTAACTCTTGAGAATTTAATCAGAACTTAAAGTGAGAAGTATGCTCACCAATCTTTTCTTTTTCTCTGTGGACAGTATACGAATGGTATGGATTTGAGCACAGAAGTTCAATTTGAGCTGTATTATATGAACCACAAATTGAATATAAGAATAATGAAATACCTCAGAAATTTCACTAGTGGTTCACTTGTTGCCCTTCTCTCTCTCTCTCTCTCTCTCTCTCTCTCTCTCTCTCTCTCTCTCTTGTTTTGTTTTCAGATTAAATTTTCAGTGGGTGTTCTCTTGCTTCATGATAATAAAAATTCAGAAAACAAATTCAACAAAATGAATATGTACAGTTTTTCAATAATGTATCAGAGAAGACAAGCCAGTCTTGTGTGCAGATGAGGGTCATACTTTAATTTTACTGAGCATGTAATTTAGTAAAGTTAAAAATTTAGTAATCCTAAATTTTTGACTATATGATACTAAGAAATCTTACAGGGTAAAATTGTCATAAATCTTTAAAAAGATGTTTTTATTTTCAAGTGTCTTTGGGTGGAGTCAGTATGCACATGACCGCAGGTGCAGAGGCTGGGGCATCGGCTTCCTCCAATGCTATAGTTTCAGGGTGTTGGAAGAAGACTGATATAGGTTCTGAGCATCAAACTTGAGTCCACTGCAAACTCAATATGCACCTTTAACCTGGATCATATCCCCAACCCATGAATTACTTTGTTTAAGTCTGTTTGGGAAGGATTTCATTTGTCATGAAAACCAAGGACAGTGATATGTACTGATATCTGTTTGCCACTTTTTGCTTTGTTGGAGTCATGAACTGTCCCATACATGTAATATGTATAATTCAGTTAAAATGGTATAAGGTTTAATCTATGTAAGAATATACAGATCAAAGGGGAAATGGTACACACTGTGAGATTCCTTATACCAAATGCTCTGTTCAGGATTCCATCTTTTTCCAGGAAGGTAGCCAAACCCTTCTAGTAGACAGAAGATTGTGAGATCAGTGGGCTGTGAGGAAAGGTTGCTATGTGAAAACCCTTTGATCCTGTAGTTCTAAGGTAAACTCTGTGACATCACATAGATTTTTCAGTTTGGCAGACCTTGGAAGTTATAGCCACTCTGGGCCCTAGACATCAAAGAAAGGGTAAGATGTGGTGATTAACCTCATGTACAAAATTGCAGGGTCATGCCAGAGAGACAGCTTTCCACAGTTCTTTTGGTGATCTATTTTCTTGCTTAAATAGGAAGATGAAATAGCTGCATGAGATTGGCTTTCTCCCTCCTCTGGTTTGTTTTCAGCCTTTGGAAAGTGTCTGTCCTATTCCTAGCTTAGCCTATCTCTACAGTGTAAAGGTAACTCAGAAAATCCAATTTTAAAATAAATGATTGAAAATAATTGCTGAAATTAGTGGAAGGAATAACTTTTCCCCTAGCATTTTACACACTGCTGGAGCTTTCTGTGAATAAAATTACCCTATTTGTTTTTATAGAATCCATGATATTTACAAATTTATGCATATGCAAAGTCGAATATTGAATTTTTATAATGCCCATCACTGGCCATGGTTCTTCTAGCTGTAGAGATTATTCTGTAGATTATTTTCTAACTATTCCTATCATTCTTATAAACAAGGCAAAGCCCTTCCTATAACTTTTGCACCCAACACAAGGATATAGCAGATTGCAGACTCTCAATAAATGTTTACTCAGTGAATAAGTTCCGGGTGACTAGTTACTTCCTATCAAGACTTTATTACTGCCAGACATTCTTTCCTGTTTAAAAGGTTCAATTGTTTATACATCCTGTGAAATGATTTTTCAACTCCTTATTAACTGAGTTCTGTATGTGACTGTGAAATAAAGACCAACTAGATACATGAATAGATAAAATCCCTCGCCAAATGTAGGAGAGTGACAACAAAATAATTTGGGGCCAGACAGCTATGTGAATGCCCAAGAGATGTATTTACAAATTTCCTTGGAGTTCAGTGCTGCTTTTAACCAAGGCAGATGAAAATTTCTTTATAGTCTCATCTAAAAAAGAAATTAATGGGAGATTGGAACATAGAAAATCCATAGCCAACAATATCCATGATAAAGTTTGTGATAACCCAAATCTATCTTTTATTTTCAACAGTCTCCAAGACTTTGGGTATCCTGAAATAAATACTTGGGTCCACAAGAATAAATAAAATAAGTCACTCCAAAATGTTTTAATAGGCTTCCACTTGCCTTTCTCATTTTAAATAGCGTCTTCCTTTTCTCTTTTATGGTCTACCAAATTGCAACTGACTAAATGTACCTATTTAATGAAAGTCGATTCCATTAGAGTGTAATCTTACCCAACTATTGTTTTCTTCTGGAGGATGTAATGGAGAACACGTGCAAACGCTTAGCAGCAGGCTCCTGTTTCTAGAGTTACAGTCTTAAAGCTGTCAGAACTGCTCAGGAACAAGGAAGACCCAGAGCTTGCCAGGCATACAAAACACCCGCTTGGTGAACATTTAAATTGGAGGCTGGAGAATGATGAATGATTGGCAGGGAGGGCAGAAACTATCCAGGCAAAGAAACTTTCTCTTTTCTTTTCCGATGACCAGACACTTTGTCCACAAAATAAGTAGATCGTGTTCTAATGTATTTTTGAAGGCACCATATTTGAAATTTATTTGGTTTCAGCTTCAAAAAATGGCATCCCTTGGCATATTCTGGGTAACATGGTGGAGTAGGAGCTGTCTTCATATGACTTGATTTAATAAGAAAACATGTTTCATGAGTGTGCCGAGACATGTGCCCATAACGAAAGAAGAAAAGAGAGACCATTTGAGTGAGGAAAGAGATCTTTAAAGGGGGAGAGAGGGACAAACAAAACAGGGTTGTGGAATTCAAAGAGCAAAAGAAAAGAAAGAACTACTTGGGTTGAGAAAGGAACCCAGCAAGACAGCAACAGGGGACAGGGAGAGTGACAGAGAAGGAGACACATAAGAACAATCTATAAAGTCTCAGATGCACAAGAATGACACACAGAGCTCATCACCTTACATGCTACCTTAAAAGTTGCTTAAGATGGTGCCCCAAATTTTGCCCCCAAACAAGCAAACTTGCTTTAAATTCTTCTGGAGAAAATAAAAGAGTATTTAACCTGAACACTGACAATATCAGTTGATAGGCTAACAAGGATGGGTAAATCTCATAAGGCTCAGTCCCTAGATGAAAAGCTACAGTAATGGATGGTGGTGGTGGTGGTGGTAGTACGTGTGTGTGTGTGTGTGTGTGTATGTGTGTGTGTGTTTGTCTGTGTGTGTCTCTGTGTGCCCCTGTGTGTCTCTCTGTGTGTGGTGTGTGACAGTAACAATAATAATTAAAGAAGAAAAGGTCACTAATTTGAGAGTTGTGTGGGGACTGGGGAGGAGTTGGAATACAGAGAAGAGGTGGAAATGATGTAAATACAGTACTCACATATAAAAATTTTGAAACATTATTAAAAGATAGAAACAATAAAAGTGTATCATGCCAGATGAGTTAATAGGGCATGTCTTTTATCCCAGCATTTCGGGGGCAGAGACAGGTAGATACCCATGTTTGAGGTGGTCTATATAGAGTTCTCAGTCACCCAGTGATACATAGTAAGATGTAGCCATTTTTTTTAAAAGTAGCGTATTCACATTTTCTATCAAAGTATTTATGTCACCTCCCCAAAGTAAATACTCAATCAATGTGTTGTGAGAGTCTCTTAAGACAACCTATATTAGAATACATACAGCTAGGCAGAAAATAAAAAGCACCTGGTATTTTTATTTCTTTTACAATAAAAAGATAACCTAATTTATTTGTTCAAATCCAAGAGACTATACTAAAAACTTTATATTTGAGACAATACATTCCCAACTAATTTTATGTTGCTTCCCAGATTGATCATCTTATAAGTATGTGATTTTTATAACTGATAGAAATAAGTTTCTGAGTATTCTGCAAAGTTTCTCAAAAGAACATCACAGGCACTAAAAACTGGGAGCCACAAAGTCATATTCTATCCTCAGCCATCAGAAGCAGAAGCAAGAATGTCTATGAGTTTGAGAAAAGTCTGTGCTACATATTTATTCTCTTTCTCTAAAAAAAAAAAAAAAAAAAAAAAAAAAAAAAAAAAAAAAAAAAAAAAAAAACAGAGACAGGAAAAACACCAACTCCAAAATACATACATACATACATACATACATACATACATACATAGCATCACCACTGCAACATGATAGGCATCGTTTTGGAATCATGCGCTCTTTTTTTCCTTTTGGGAAATAAACAAAAGTGTTAGCTTCAAGGAAAATACACAGACCCTTGAATCTGAAACTCCAGGAGTAGTACCCTAATTCTACAACTTGGCTTTTGTGTTCACTGACCCTTGCTTTATCCCCTCATATCTCTGTGCCTACCTTCTAAGACTCCTATGAGCATATGGAAGCACGAAGATGGCTCAGAAAGTTATGGCTCAATATGCATTCTGTAAAAGGCATTCAGAATACCATAGTAGTTCCCATACTTAATAAAGGAAATTCTATGTAAAATTATATGTGTGTACATGCATCTATCATTTTAAGTAAAGTTTATTTCTGATTTGATTTTGTTTCTTTAACTAGAAATTATAATGATGTATAATGAAACAAGTAGCTAATTAAAACAATCTAAGTCCATTTCTGTCCTCATCCTTTTTAAACTGTTAGAATTCTACAAACTCTGCTGTAATTTTTAGTACCGACTAGACTGTCTAAAATCTGTTAAAATTTCAACCCTTCAAGCAATTACGGTGGAAACAACGGTGCTGCGAACAGTAGGAGATTTTGTTTTGAGATTTTATCTTTGTGAAAATGAATAAATGCGATAAGGGAATATGTACTGTGAAAAGAAATACAGAAAGAGATGATAAGAGTCCATTCAACTGGAGGAAATTGTGTACCAGTGATAAAAGCAGAGAGAACAACGACCCCAACACCGCAAACAATGCAGTTTTACAGAGCCAGAATGAAAGGCCATTTGATACTGTTAATTGGACTTAAGATTGGCCATACACCTAATACATTTTTACTTAAAAAAAAAAAAAAAAAAACACGGGCTTTGACTACTGGCAATTTTTTTGTTTTATTGTGGATTTTTCTCTGCAAGTATTATGGATTTAAGAACCAATGCTACTAGTTTTTATATGATGTTAATGACTGGAGACTAAATTACAGCGTTTCTGTTTAATTCATTACCGGTGTAATGTTTATTTCAATTAGAAAAAAAGAGTGTTGTTTACAACGTTTGAGCAGAGTGATTGTGAGTTTATAAGCCAAACAAAAGTTATGCTAGCAAGCTTTGTTCACTGGACCCTGAAACACTTTGACCACGTGAAGCATTACTCACACTGGAATCTGTTACTTACACTGGAATCTGTCACTCACACTGGAATCTGTCACTTACAGAGAAAAGCACAATGTAACCTGTATGTTAGAGCTTGTTAGAGACTCTTGGTAACTATTCAGTACCTTTTTGGTCTTCTAGATTCTACTCTTTTCCATTTCCCTGCCTTTCCTGTCCTATATTTGTCTCAGAATTCCTAAATGGTAACCTCTTTGCAATGCAGTGCACCCATCTAAACCAAAACACAAAGGGGACAGATTTCTAGGGTCTATGGTGTGCCAGGAATGACATCAGACTGTATGCATCGTCTCATAAAAAAAATCACATGAGGTTTATATCTCAATTTTACACATGGGACTGAAATGTGAATAATTCTTCCCCATAGCCACACAGCTGGGAAGTTTAGATCTCACTCCTGTCAAGCCCTTGTGGTGAGGTAAATATTCTCAGCTCTACAGCTACGTAAACTAGCCTAACAGTAACAGGCTATAATGCCATAGAAATGTTCCTTTAAAGTGAAATCTTTCCCATTCCAACTTCTCCATCCTTCCAACTACTGTACATTTCAGACTTAGAAAACTCCCTTGTCTTTATTGACAAGAAATACAGCCACTCCATCAAAGTTAAGCAGGATGCAAAATATTACATTCCATGAAAATCTTAGTCTGAACTTAATTTTTTGCACTTGGTACATAATGACTTTTCCATCTTTCTTCAAAGAAAAGAAATCTTCGATTTCAAAACCATGTGTTGAGGGGTAGGGTGGGGGAATCTGTCCTGAATTATATCTTTCTGAACTAGTTGCAAGACACTTACTTCACATCACCCAATTTCTCAGTGTGGAGATATGTGAACAAATTGCTCAAGCCTGCTAAGTCCTCATTTTAGAATTGCTGGACTCTTCAGTTCCATCCCATGGCTCCACAGTTAGCAGGCCCACTGGTTGTCTCAGCCATTTCCTTGCTTTTTCCCATAAGCAGAAGCTGGATCTAATTTCCAAATGAAAGGCCTCTTGACTGAACACTTATTTTTATGAAGGAAGGAATAGCTTTACAGTGTTTGCCATTCAGATTTTTTTTTTAATTTGGCTTTTTTATTCTCTGAAAAAATGTGAATGGAAAATGTTTATCTGCTGGAGGGCTTCACATGCTTTTGCTTTACTGGCTTCATGAGTTCTCATGACAAAAAGAGAGAGAGGGAAGAAAGGGAGGGAAAGAAAGGAGAGAGAGGGAGAGGGAGGAGGGGAAGGGAGAGGAGGAAAGAGGGAGGGAGAGAAGAAGAAGGGGAGGGAGAGAAGGGGAGGGAGAGAAGGAGAGGGGGAGGGAAAGAAGGAGAGGGGGAGGGAAAAAGGGAGAGGGAGCGATGCAAACAACTAGTCTCTGAAGAAATGTTGAGTCAAGGCTAATTTGGTATAGCCTATGAATAGCATAACCAATATCAAAAACATCTTATCATTCCATTCTACTTACTGTCCTTGGGTTTTGGCTGTACTTCCCATCAAAGTAACCAGCATCACCTAGTGATTAACAGTACAGATCCTGAAATGCATAAACACGTTTGAATTCAGCACTTAAGTCTGTGATCTTAGATCACTGGATTTCACCTTCACTTTCTCGTCTGTAACCTGGGACCAATGCTTACACTTTGTTACTACAAATGGGAATTAAATTAGTTAACATGCACAAAATATGTCCGAGAACACCATATATTCACATTCAATAGGGATGTCACCTAATTTGTGGCCCTTATTTCACGATTGTGAGTATGCAGAAAATTAGAGTCTCCTTGGCTCAAGTTCACCAGACTCTTGCTAATTAAAGAGTTATGGCAATGTTGGTTCCTTTCCAATGGAGCCGAGTCCATCTTTGGTGGTCATCAGCTTATAGGTTTCTTCCACATCTCCATTTTCACATCATTCTCTTGATGCATGCCAGCTATCTCGAAGGGTGCTAAGAGAGAACTAGCTTATAGAAGGCTCAGTCTTTACTCCAATACTCAGCTTCAATGACTGATCTGTCCATTAGGACCATGACAGATCTCCACCACTTTCCTCCTGGTTCCTCCTGGCCAGGAACCACTCACCATCTTTTGGAGCCTAATGTGTGCTTATACCATTGCATGTTTCTGTCTCAATATCAATGTAAATCAACTGATCTCCTGCTTGCACATCTACTGTGTAGGTTGATTATTATTCTGGTGATCTCTCCGGATGATTATGTTGGTTATTGCTGATAAACAAATACGTTTTCCTGAGAAATAATGGTAATTTTGAATTCCAACTAAGAGTGTTCGCCACTTAAATGCCACACCTAGTAGGCAGAAAAGCCCAAAAATGTTCATAACTTTATTTCTGAATATAAAGTATGTGTTGCCTTCAACAGCAAAATGAATTTTCCTGGTCTGATTTGGTGGCTTTCAAGTGGAGGGTTGTTCTGGAACTTTTGAATGGGTCTCATCTAACCATGATAGTCTTTAGAACTGGAAGAACTTTCCAAGCTAGAACTTAGTAAAGGAGGTTTTACTAAGAAATAAAGTTGCAGAAATGGAGTTTGAAGAGACCTCAACCTGCTATTGCTGGCTTTGATGGTGAAGGGGTCATTAGAGGACATCACTTCGAGCAGCCTTTTTTTTTTTTTTTTTTTTTTTTTTTTTTGTCAGATAAGGCAATAAACTGGAACATGATCATCCAATTAACAAAAGAGCTTCCCTCACAGACTGGGACCTGGTGGAAGAATTGCATTCAACCCCTTCTAAAACAATAGTTTTTTCTCTAGAGCAGTGAGTCTATGCCTGTGAGAGAAATTCTCAAGAGAAGGCTAGAGCCTTATTTCAACACAACTTGTATTCAAAAGCTAGAATTGAGATGACATTAATTACTTAAAATCAATATCCTTGACGTCCACAATCAGCAGCAACATTTAAGAAAACATCAAAAATAAAAATTAAAGTTCTAGCAGGTAACCAAAGCCCCAAAGGGTAGAGAATGAATTAAAAGGTAAATGTTAGAAATCAGGATGAAAGAGCCAGGAAATTATAGTTTGAACCAGAATTATACTAACAAGGATTTTCCTAAGACAAATAGCCTTTCCTGTATCGTTAATGGTAATTGTAGTTTCATGGAGGGTTTTGGTAATAGAGGCAGTATGATTCAGAAAGAAGAATTTCAACATCTCAAAGAAAGTTCAAAACAATTGGGTTTTCTGAGTGTTTGACTAAGGTCTGGAGAGGAAGCCCTCCCTGGCCTCTGGTCCTTTCTGTGTGCTTTGATATCCATGAAAGTTTATTTGTCTGTGTTAAATTTCTAGGAGCTGTTTGAAATCTTTAGTGACTCCAAGATCATGTTAATTGCATTCATTGGTCAAGTTCAAGTTCCATGAGTCACACAGTGATTGACCGGAGTGCAGATGGGTTCTAGGACACAGACTTTAAGAAGTGTAACTAGTAGTAAGGCCCAAGTGAGGATGTTTCAATTCCACTTAGAAGGGGGAAGAAAATAATCACAGGAGCAGAGGGGAGGGAGGAAGCTGGGTGGGAGAAATGAGGGGAGAGGGGAAAGGGGAACAGAATTAGGTATGGGGCAGGGGACAGGAAAGAAGCCCAGAGCGCCAAGAGAATGAATGGAGATAAGCAGCATCTCAGGGGGAGGGTGGGAGATGGGGGGGACCCTCTAGAAAATACCAGAGACTCAGGAAGTGAGAGACTCTCAGGATTCAGTAGAAGTGATCTTAGCTAAAATGGCAAACATCGGGGAGAGGGAACTCGAAGAACCCACCTCCAGTAGAAAGACAGGGCCTCAAGGGGAGGGACAGGGTTACTAACCCACAATTAAAATGTCTGACCCAGAACTGCTCCTGTCTAAAATACTGCAGAGGCAAAAGTCAATCCAATGACAGGCCCAACTTGAGATTCATCTCATGGGAGTACACCAAGGCCTGACACTATTACTGATGCTATAATGTGCTTACAGACAGGAGCCTGACATGACTGTCCACTGAGAGGCCCTACCAGCAACTGATTTAGACACAAGCAGATCCTTATACCTAAACATTGAACCGAAGTCAGTAAGCTCTATGGTTAAATTAGGGGAAGAACTGAAGAAACTAAAGGGGGGAGGGACCTCATAGGAATACCAACAGTATCCACTTACCCAGACCCCAGGGAGCTCCCAGAGACTGAGCTACCAACCAGGAGCATACACGGGCCAGTCCAAGGCCCCTGGCACAAATATAGCAGAGGTCTTTCTGGTCAGGCCTTAGTTTGGAGACAGTGCACTTAATCCTGGAAAGTCTTAAGGCTCCAGTAAAGAGGAGGGTCTGGTGGGGGAAGAACCGTCTGAAGGCAAGGGGAAGGAGGAATGGGATAAGGAACTATGGGGAGGACCAAGATGGGGGTAATGACGGAAATGTAAATGAATAAAATAATAAAAATTGAAAAAAATTATCTATCTGTGGATATGTGCATATATATGTGTGCATACATACATGTTATTGAGATATATATACACATTATTGAGATATATATATATATATATATTGTCTATACAATTTTTTCTTCTCTCCCTTTGTCCACTGCATTTCTCAATCTTGCTCAAGTGGCAGATAAAAGCAGCTGATAATCTTTGCCTAGTTTTCTGTTTTTGGTACAAGACAACTCAAATGAAAGTTGAGGAGATACATACTGTTGAGAGCACACCACCTTGTCTAAGCACTGCTTAAGTGAAAGCTAACATTTCCTTGATGATAAAATGCAGCCATTTTTAAGTGGAGTGGTCAAGTAAATTAGGGAATGTTTACATGACAGTTATGTCAAGCATAGATTGAGCAACCCTTGGGGGCAGTTCAGTGTTTCAAATGTTCAAGGAGATGTTCTTTAAAATAAAATTTTATTTTCAAGGCTTATAGATGGCATGGTTGTCTGCCTATACCTTGAAGGATCAGTTACCATAGGGACTTTGCTTTTCTTACATAAATGGTATTTTCTCCATTAAATGATCAGGGGTTTATTCAAAGAAATAGCTGATAGTCTGTGTTGACTTTTAAACTTTAGCTGAAGCTGAGACCTCTGCCAGAATCTGTATGCCCCTCTGAGGCAAGAGCCATGGAAGCCATAGAAGCTGCGTTCTTTTTTCAATCATGAAAAATTTTTAATTTTTTCTTATTATAGCTTTAAAAATGGCATTAAAGAAGTGGGTTGCTTTAAAATATAAATAATTTCCATGTTATTATGCTAAAATATGGAATGAGATGGAATCAAAGGTGGCAGGTTAGACAACCTTTGTGGTAGCTTGCTGGTAGAGATGACTCTTCCGACCCAAGGACACCTGAGATTTCAAACCAGCTCTGCCATCATCCTGATCCCATGGGGATGAAATCTGGATCTGGTACAGTATTGGCCTTAAGCTCAACTTTAGGTTAGTAGGAAATGCTGTGTATACTTAAGGAGCTGGTGCTGTACAGTGAGTGAATTTGTGTTATGTGATGATAACATCTGGTAACATATTTGATGTTGATAGGACCAGAGGCGAAGCAAAGCAGGTGATTCCAGTAGCTCCCTGCCGTGCAGATGTGCTGGTCCTCTGGGACACATCAATTATCAGAATGAGAAAGCTTCCAAACCTGGGTCTGTGTCTTCCTGACCAGTACTCCTTTTCCCATAGCTTGTGTCAACTCCAGTGCTCTACAAGTTATGCCCCTACTGATCTGAAAAACAAGGTCACAGTGAAAAAAGATAATGACAACCACTAATCCTTAAGTAGAATGTGCCATTTGGGTTTCATAAATTCTACTTTCTGGTTCATGAAAAGGGCGTTTGGATTTGTAATTCAAAATTCAGATATTTTCTTTAGGGCTGCCACTATGTGTCCACAATGTGTGTCTATCAGTAACACTGTGCCTGCTGTGGTGCCAAAGATAAGATCTCTCAATGTGAGTGTGGACGCAACACGATACTGATACAAAATGTTCAGGATGGATACAAGGCACTGTTTGTACACCTAGAAGGAGATCTTGAAGCAATAAGGTAAGAAAGGCTTTATAGGGAAAGTGGCATAGGTTGTCAGACTGTAGGATAAAAATATTGTCAATTATCAGTAAAATCTGTAATGGAAAAACAATCACTAACATTTGTCCTAGTAAAGATAAGTCTTGTAAATTATGGAGTTGTAATGAACACTAGGGTTCTCTTTATCTTAAAGGGAAAAGAAGCAATAAATTTGCAATTTGAGTATACTATCATACCTACAACATGGAGGATTGAAGGGAGAAAGCCTAGCATCTTGAATGTTTTCCACATACAAGAAACATTAAACACACACACACATGCATGCACACACAAACACACACACACATCCACTCAAATGGAACCTTCTCTAGATTTCATATTGATGATAATTCCTGACAAAAGAAAATGGTCTGTTAGGTCAGAAACCATAAAACAGCAGGTCTGAGAATGCCCCTACTAGAGTCTGGGCATACCAAAAAAAAAGAGTTCTGGTTCCCAGTTTCTTATTATCCCTCCAGAATGGTCATCCCTTACCAGGAAGCTATGAATAAGGCTTTGAAGAAGAGGACATGACCAAAAGTAAATGGAGGCACCTGGTCATCTAAGGGGTAGGCCAATACAACTGACCTCATGCCTCAGCAATTTCTACCTTCATCCTACAAGTGAACCCTAAACTGGCAGCCTATTGGTATAACATCTCTGGCGACCCAGTCTTGCTATGCAGAAGTCCTGTCTTCATTCTTTGTCTTAAGTACTTCAAAACTGAGAGACAAGAACTCAGCAGCAATGGACTCAACTGAAGTGTTATAGTACCAAGAGCATTCAGCATTTTAACTCATCAGAGCCTAGGCTCCATTGAATTCAGACACCCTTCTTTTCCAGTATCAAAATGATTTTTTTCCACAATCCATTGAGGTCTAAACATGATTCCAAGTTTTCAATCTTTTATCCTACAAAAACAAAAGCACAAAACAAAACCAAACTCATGTCAAATAAAATTATTTTGGTAGTAATAAAATAAGAATATCATAGATTTGTGATGCTATTAGTTAGAAATCTACATATGAAGGCATGGAAAACAGCAATAAAAACCAATATAGAGTTATGTAACAGAAGTACCAACTCTTTTTTAATGGTTAGAAATTATCATAATTTAAAACTCCTTTTCAAAAATTGACCAAATAGCAAGAAATTTTCTACATGTAAATTTAATAAATAAATAAAAACAGTCACGCATATTGTGTTTTTGTAGATGAACCAAACATATCTTTCTTTTACAAATAATTAAGTAATCAAATTCAAAAGATAAACTGCTGTTAGACTCTAGCACATACACAAAAGTTCTCTTCATTCCACAGGAAGGCTCTAACATCCCTCTCTTGGACTAGTGCTTATTTTGCTATGCTTTGGGGGTCTGAAATGTTTAAAACTAAAAAAGCTGGGATTCAGAAGTAACGCTACAACTGAGGAGGGGCCTGAGCTTACCGCCACTGGCAGCTGTCGGGAACACTGAGAATTGGCAAGGCAGTATAGGCTTGGAAAGAAGGACAGGAGAATCTGGACTGTTTGTATATCTTTGAAATATTATTTTTTTTAAAAAAAAATCTTTTTAAAGAAAACCATAAAAATACTAGAAATGAGCAGCTGGGTGGAGAGAGAGCAGAAGATGCGTTCTTATTGTAAGCATATGTATTAATTATTGAAAAAAGCTGCTTAGGAGCCTGCAGCTGGAAAGTGCAGGAAACTGAAAATTTAGTTAGAATAAATTCATGAAATTACACTTCAGCAAGGGAACTTGCAGCTGGGGGAGGGCAGAGGGACAGCGATATTTTTTAACTGAAATAAGGCACTGAGTCCTCGCTTTGACACAGTATTGGAAAGGATGTTCTGGAGTTCGGATCAAAGTAGTAGAATCAGGCATCATTCTGTTCCGCACAAAGCAGTCTTTGGCTTCTTGGCTAAGTAGAGGTATTTTTTTAAAAAATGACTATTTGGTATCCATTTTTCTAGATCTCTGTAATCTGCAAGAATTCTCCTAGAATTATAGAGGAGTAAAATTTTATCCCATGGTGCCTGTTTCTTTATTCCTTAAATTTGTACTTCAAGGAGATTTATTTTTCTTGGGAGTCTTAAAACAGCTTGCCATCTGTGAAATTTGCCATAAACTTGCAAATCAAATTATAAATAAATATATTATATATAATAAAAGTATTATGCATGAATATATATGTACATATACATATATAGTCATTCTTCTCATTTAAATTATCTGATTTACCTACCAGGAACCTGCTTTCTTGAAAGGCAGGATACTATAATACTTAAATGTATATATCTGATGGATTAACTTTTTATCTAAATTATAACTGATTCTTGAGTAAATCCCTGTCTAGCAAAAAATAATAATTATTATTATACAGTTCCCTATGGTTCCTTTTCAACGTACTTGGTAACTTTTTACAAAACAGTCAAATATGAGGACCATGGTGCAATATACTATTTTTTGTTATTTTTTCTAGATTGAAATAATATAAATATATACCAGTGTTTACTTTTCTTATCTTTTAGACAGGGTCTCACAGTGTGGCCCTAGCTGATCTGGGACTTGTGATGTAGCCCTCCCTGACCTCGGACTCACAGAAATCCATCTGCAACCGCTCCTGAGTGCTGAGTCTCCACCATCATTTTCACTGTTATAAATTTAGAAAAGCACTGTAGTCTGTTTAAACTTATTCAAGGGAAATTTTTATACTTTCTGTTTCTGATTCCTGGACAATACTCATCTGGTCAGAAGTTTTAAATAAATATTAAGAGAATAGATGCGAGAAAATTCTTATTTTCTGCATTTCAGTATGACTTTTTTGTCAGCATCTACTAATCACTCACAAATATTGGTTCATATAATTGTATAGACCCTGAAAGCCGAAATCAAACAACCAGTACTGCAAACAGTTTTCTTTAAAGTGGTAGACTTGCTTTATTTATTTTTGAGATAATATTCACTCAATATTCCAGTCTAGATATCCGTAATGCATTCAACTGCCATTCTTTCAGGTAACATGGATAGCTACCAAGAAAGAATTAGTATCAGATGACTGATACTTTCTCCTGAAATAATTCATACTATAATTTAATGTTATGTTTAAAATATTTTTACTTCTTTTACTGAAACTTAAAAATGACTAGCCTTTATTTTAAAAAGAAACAGGTTTATTAACATTTGCTGAACAATAATTCAGTAGCATTATTTGTAAGCATATTTAATAGACTTCACATTTATGTCCGTTTCTGCATGGTGAGCTCAGAATTCCGCACCGCCTTCACTCCGTATAAGTAATTTCATGTTTATATTGTTTCCTGGGAAACAACAGCAAAAAGGTAGTGACATGCCTTACAGAGGGGTTACTTCTGGGAACCATGAATGCTTCTCTGAAAATGGCTGTTTCCAGGGTAGGTGGGAAATGCTCAGGACAAACATACTCTTGACCTGAGTTAATAGAGAATCAGAGGGATACGGAATTTATATGTTAGGAGAATGTCCCAGAGGGTGGTGTGTGTAAGAGTGGAAAGAGATTCATCACTAGCCAGGGAGGAGACTCATAAAAGCTGTATTCTCCAAGATCTGAGTTCTTCCATCCACCTTTCCCGAACAACATTCATCATGATGCTTTCAACATATGGCCACTAAAAATGCTTTTACAACCATCTCACTTTTTAAAGGATGTGCTTAAAGATATTCGCCTCTCACACTCATCTACACTTACCTCACCTGAATGAAAGGTGCCTTGTTGCCTTGCCTAGTGATTCCCATGGGTGCTCTCTCTCTCTCTCTCTCTCTCTCTCTCTCTCTCTCTCTCTCTCTCTCTCTCTCTCTCTCTCCCTCTCCCTCTCCCTCTCACTGTGTGTGTGTGTGTGTGTGTGTGTGTGTGTGTGTGTGTGCGTGCATAAGGCATGCTTAAGTGTCTTGGGTTGTCAAATGTGACCATGACACTGCCATCCAACCCAAGACCTAGAATGTACTAGTACTTGTTTCTATCTAGAAGTATATCTTTAGATAGTAATCCTCATTCCAACTCCCTTCACTTCTCTGAAAATTAACAGTATTCTCCATCAATTACATTTTTAAAGTACTTTGAAATATTGATACTATATATAATGCTTTAACCACCATATTCCTGATCCTCATTGTACTCCTTTCTCCCTGGGACTCACTGATACATCTTCCCTTCCCCCTAACGCAGCACGGTATGATGCTACCATAGCCTGTGTAGATATTCTCTCATAGACAATAAACTTTCAGGTTGTTTCCTGCCTTCATATTACAAGTGGCACCACTATAGTCAACCTTGGGCATGGTTTCTGAACACACTTAAGTATCTCTCTGAGTGAGAACCCTACCTAGATCATCATGTATGCAAATAAGTACTTCAGTGTTTTCTAAACATCTTACAAGAGATGACCAAGTGATTGAAGTGATTTCATCCCCATGAACCATGCCTTAAAGTTGCACATATACACACCAAAGTATTTCACATTGCCCATCTTATTTTTTGAAAATCTAATGTTATAAATTGAAGGATCTATATCTCAATTTTCATTTATTATTCTATACTAATAAGAGGAAGGCTTTATTATAATACTTACTAATGACTTTTAGTAGTCTGATAAATCCTTATCCATGGGTTTCTTACTTTTGCCTTATTGACATACAGAGATTTGTTGTACACACTGAACACAAATTTCTAGTCATGTAAAAGTTTGGTGAACTATTTGTGCTCAATACAACTCCAAGCCAAGCCAGTGCTTTTTTTTTTTTTTTTTCTGCTTCTCTTTCAAGTGCATTCTTATTCTTTTTAAAGGAATTAGGCTTAATTTTTATACATAGTAAAATTATGTGGTAATGTCCCAATGTAATTTTTCTCACATGGCTACCCAATGTTTTCAAGATCATTTTAAAATATTGCCATACTCTATCAGTGATCTGTATATCAGTTTATATATAAGCCTTCTAGTTTGTTTTATTGGTCAGTGTTAATGACACAGTGCCCATTGGTAAAGTAAGATGTGTTTAGTCTCACATGAGCACACAAATCCTAGTCCCCATAATCAGAATTGGAGACTGACTTGAGACTGAGACAAAAGAAGATAGTTTTAATCATTTAAGTGAGATACAATTTTCTTCAAATATCTGTGAACTGGTATAGTAGTTAGATATTGGCAATATGAGTAAAATGAAAGAAGAGACCTGATACTTAAAGCAATAATTGTTATCTACAATAAGGAATGTGATCAACATGCTCTAAAGGCATTTGAAAAATCTTGGTTTAGGACCTGAGTCATATATTACCTTAACACTGCATGGTGTTAATCTACCAATACATAACTATCCTTGTTTAGCTGTTTATATTAGCTATATGCATGCCCTGCATACAGAGAAACTAAAACATACACACACACACACACACACACACACACACACACACACACACACACACAAACTAAAGACTAATTTAGGGAAACATCAAGAAAATAGTTGGGTAGGAATCTTGATATTGGTTTGCCTCTTGGGCAAAGTTTTTGCACACTCTTTTCTCAGTACCACAAAGCAGGCTTTACACATGCAGTTCTTTTTATAGGGTATGGTTGACAAATGATATTTCTGTAATTTTTTTCTCCTTTGCAGTGGTAGAGTTGATGATTTAATTGGTTTCTAGAATATCCATTTTTAAATGTTATAAATGTAAACAGATAGAACAGATGCAAGACTATAAAATAAAGATGTTTCTCACATTTACATGGAACTATTTTCTTAGAAAGATCTGCTTTGTCCTGTGCGTACCTCCTTCAGCCTAACTGAAGTGCCCAGGATATCCTCCTGTGGCCTGTAATGAGTCTTATTTTAATAGATAGTGGCCTTTTTAAATCTAAGAATATATTTTGAAGATACAAATAGGAGACTTAATTAACTCTCAGCTAAAGGACATTCCTAATGGGCTGACTATGAATGATGGGTACAGATGAATCTACAGTTTCTATAGAACAGGAACCAATGGAGATCTTCCATTAGTTGGGACAGAGAAAATCATGGGCACAGGACTGTAGAGGAGAAAGATGGGTTTTAGATGTGCTCAGAAGAATTACCTATTCCTGTAGCTATTGTGTGGCTACTTGAGCATAAGAGAGAGAGGAGCTGTGCCCAGAAAGATACACAAAAGACATAGATAGGTATTTAAATCCAAATTATCACTAAGTCACAGGAATGATGATACATACAATGAGTTTGTCCTGGTTTATTCTGAGCAAGCCTGTGTTGTTTTGTAAGGCTTCTATTTCCCTTAGTATTCTATTTTTTAAAAAAAAAAATTTATTGGTTATTTTATTTATTTCTAGTTCAAATGTTATCCCCTTTCCCGGTTTCCCCTCTGCAACCCCCCTATCTCATCCCTCTCTCCCCTCTGCTTTCTATGAAGGTACTTTCCACCCACCCACCCATTCCTGCTTCACTGTCCTAGCATTCCCCTACACTGGCACATCAAGCCTCCACAGGACCAAGGGCCTCCCCTCCCACTGATGTCAGATAAGGCCGTCTTCTGCTACAGATGCAGCGGAGCCATGGGTCCCTCCATGTAAAGCCATGCTCTGGAGTGGGGTTCAGAATGTACGCCAAGCTCAGGGCTCTATTCAACAACCCAGGCTGTTTGAGGAACAGGCTCACTCCTCAGCAGTAAATGACCCTTACAAGATAATGGCAAGGGAGGGAGGCAAGCACTTAAGAGAGGATAACCTTCCTCTTCCAGGTGCAGCTGATCATCTGCCTCTGTTAGCTTAAGAAGGACCACTTGACTCTGTGTGGCAGGCCTGAATAAAAATAGGTAGGTTTAAGTCAGGAGGTGTATTATTCAGATCAGGGGTTTTTTGTGTGTGCAGGAGAAAGAAACAGAGGTAGGACATAAACACAGTCCGAATGCCTGGGTTGTGACCTGCTCCTCCTCAGATACCCGCTGTGCATCTCCACAGTGGATTTTTATTTGTACTTGGCCATACTCATTATTAGCAACTCTTACAAAGATGGGAAGGAATGAAAAGTTCTTAAATATCGCTTTCTAAAAAACAAAAGAAGAAGAAGAAAAAGCCAAAGCTCAGAAACATCTGGGCTCTGCACTGGGAAATAGTTTTGGTGAGACTGAAGTGATTATGTAAAAGACTATGCAGGAGCAGAGACTGTCTCTTTGTTGTGTTTATGAAACCTTTTACTTTCACAGTAGCTTCAGTCAAATGCTATGACGTGTTTACCAAACCTGTCCTGTTTCTCCCTCCCCCCCACCCCCCACCCCCCTTTTTAAAAATAAGCCTTAATTGAAACCCTTGAAGACTTCCCAACTTGGGCATGTGACTGCTCAGTCGTCACCCATAATTACAAAAGCCACCCATTCCAGTGCAATTTTTAGCTTTGTCTGTTTGCTTGCTCGCTTGTTTGTTTGAGTACTGCAGTATTGTTTCTCTCAGCTGGACGTCACCACCCTTCTGAGAAGCACCCTGGGTTCTGAGAGGTGAAAGGGTTAGCCAGACGAAGGACAATACAGAATATAAACGAGGAAATCAAAACCAAACACTTGGCCCCAAGTCTTAGACCAAACCATTTAAACCCTCTGTCCACTGTCCATCCAAGTCAGAGAACTGCATCATCACCTAGGTCCATCCAAGCTGTTCTGTTTAGGGAGGTGAAGCTGTGGTCCCAGGAAAACAGCATCGTCAAGCCATACTTCCCCATGGAAGTGTGGTGTCAGAATCGCAAGAAGGTCCAAATCAGGACACCTGTGTGCCAGATCCGCCCAGCTGCACCCGAGGGCCAGCCAGCGCTGGCTGACGACATCTGCTCAGCACATGAAATGCCAGTTTCTTGCTGAAGATGGGTTTGAAGGATGAGAGTCTTTAAAGAGAAAGCTCACAGCTCGGCTGTGACATCCCTTAAACTTTCTCACATTTTAAAATAAACAATTTTAGGAAGAGAGGATTAAAGGCTTATGTCTGAGAGATGACAAGGAGGGTATATTGCGAGCTCCAGAAACACTGCCTCAGAAGTCCTCCTTCAGATCGGCATTTGGCTTTTCATTCCGATGACGGATGAAGTATGACCCTACTCTTGGAAAATTCCAGGTGTTAAGCATGTGCACATTCCAAACATGCTCTGTGTTCCTGGGGCTGAGTTTGCAACAATCAGACCAGCAAGGGAATCACTCTCTTCTCTAGCTCTTGAGACACATAACAAGACTTTTGGCCCACACCTTCACTTCCTGTGCGGACAACCGTACTCAGTAGAATCCTTACCACTTACTTCCACTCTCACCACACACGACACTAACAACCAGAACAGTTTACTTCTTTGAATGTAAGGGTTAATTTCCTACAAACCATCAGCATATCCCTATTTAATTATCTGCCTTTCAGTAACTATGAGTAATTATACTGTATTTAAAACATTATGGGTTTTTTTTCCCACTTAGCCTTTGTGGCCCGTTTTGTTCTGTTTGTTTCTAATTTTAATGGAGATTTAGAACATACATTTTAGAATTGTCTGCAGGAATACAAGACAGGAGCTTCAATAATTTTTCTAAAGTTTATAGGCAAAATTCTACGAAGCTCTTGAAATTTCTAAATCAAACGAAAGCTCCAATATGTTGAAAACAACCTTTTTCACTTTTATGAAAATGAGAAACGAAGTGGTCTCACCACTTAACCCAAGAAGGCAAAACTATCTTACATTTTAATGGAAAAAGAAAATAATTCCGTCTGTAAGGCAGAGTCTCCATAGGAGCACAGAGACCAGATGCTAAGCTCGAATGTCACCTACAAGGTCACTTTTTAATAGCACCCTTCTCCCCTGTCAGCTTTACCCAGAGTGCTTTGCAGGACATACAGAAGCTGATAACCTACAGAGAGATTAAGCCATATTTAAAGAAAAATCCTGGAAAAATGGATGTACCCAACCAATATTAATCATGTATAACTTCTAGAAAAAGACACCACGTACTTCTCAGATATCTGACAACACTGGTGCTCAATGGAGGGTGTTGCTAAAAATAAACAGAATTTTTCTAGCAAAACCACATTTAATGCCAGGCTGCTTTATGCATGGATAAACAATTACTATGGTTTGCATTTATTCTATTTGATTTGTGTGTGCTTGAGTCACAAGCAGCTGTCCGTGGTTTCTTCCTTCCCCTTTCATGTATGTTAGCTGCAGACTATCACTCCTTCAGATCCTCAAGTTCAGCCCCCTGTAATGATTTCTATTGGCACTTTAGTCAACCTGATAGCATGAAGTGGAAACCAATCCACTGCTCACAGCTTTGGCCAGGCCCTTTCTTTAAGCAGTCTTCACATCTCCAGAAATTCCTCCCCCTGGCATCAAAGCATCTTCTCCAGCCAGCCTTTGGCTTTCCCAGAAGTGAATTTTTTTTTCCTAAATAGAATAACTGGTGTGGTTGAGCTACAGTATTTCTTTCTTTTTTCTTTAATTTTTTTTTCCTTCATTTTTTAAGCCCTGGGCCATCGAATATAGTTGCTCTTTGGTGTTGAAAGCTCATTTCTAACAAGAAAGGGCACAGTGCATACGCCAATTCAATTTGTAATCAATCAGTGTGTGATTGTGCCCTAAGACCCGCTCGTGGACTGCTCACAAATTTAACAACCAACAGGCACTAAAATACCCTGCAGCTGCTGTCTGTGTCGAGGGCTCCTTGGAAGTGTCACTTCAGGGAGATTTTTCTTGTTAAAAGATATTTCTTCCTAAAAACATGTGGAGCCAATAGGCAAGCAAGGAAGTCTATGAGGTTGTCCAAAGTATGTTGGAAACAGTGTATTAGTTTGAGCAATTGCAAAGACATTTTTACAGTGTTAATAATTTTAGATACTATCTAAAATTTTAATTATGTTTATATAAAAATAAACCTTTTTACAGACATTGTTTTCTTGTCTTAATGCATGCGTTTTAACTAACAAGTTACACATGAATTAGCCTGTGTCATCCAGATTGGACTCCAGGGAGTTAGACTGGGTGTGGCCTCTTCATGCCCTTTCTTTCAGGAAGAGTGGGCTTTGGGTGGAGAGCATACTTCTAGCCTACACTGGAACATCCTGACTCTCTCAGAAGTAGGAAGCATCTTATAAAAACTCTTCCCAGGATTTTTAACAGAGACCAGTTTACAAGATAATACTAGAGATCGTTTTAATTTAAGATTTTATAAGGCCAACATAAATTGGCCTTGAGAGGATTACAGTATAGTACTGCCTTGACTCAGATAACTCGAGGAATTTTTTAGAATTGTTTTTGGAAACAATGCTGATTTGTTTGTTTGTTTGTTTTAGTTTGGGGCTTTCTTTCTTTCTTTCTTTCTTTCTTTCTTTTTTTTTTTCATCCTCGCTGCATTTGGGCATTGAGTTTATGAAAACAACAAAGCCACTGTGTGCCAAGGATTTTGAATGTGATACACTAATCAATATACATGACATTGATTATAGTCATAGGTTAGGGCCAAGAAGAAATAAAAACATGGATCACTTCTGAAGTCAGTTTCAGAACAAAGGTCAACATTCTTAACCTCAAAACAAAGAAATTTCACAGTGATTAATTTAGAGAAATAATATGTGAACATGCTGTTTAAAATCTGCAACAGAGTCTCTGACATGTCTTTGACAT
This sequence comes from Arvicanthis niloticus, assembly GCF_011762505.2. NCBI lineage: Eukaryota > Metazoa > Chordata > Mammalia > Rodentia > Muridae > Arvicanthis > Arvicanthis niloticus. Next base: position 109,035,004 of record NC_047661.1, on the reverse strand, counting down.
GGCGTCCGTCACTCCATGCTGAGGTCCCAGCTAATTCCACATTCCATCATCGTTATTTCTCCCCATATTTCTAATTCCTTGCAAGCTGCCTCTTCCCACCGATGTTTCGTTGGTGCTTCGTAAATTATGAAATTAGAATCAGACTTTCTTGGGAAGCAACAAGAGGTTTACAAAGAAGAAAACAAGCAAACTTTAACCCCTGCTGAAATATTTGGAAAATAGACAGATCTCCTTTCTTTACATTTTTCGGATATTTTAGTGGCTGTTTTCTGAGACAGCCTTACTCCTACAGGTCATTCTGGCTGTTCGTTAATGTGCCTACAGTGCAGTCTCTCAAGACTAAAATAGCTTCATTTTCTATTAATAAAGTGGGTTTTGCACAGTGATTAATAACTAGATTTGTGGCATTCATGTATGATGGAAAAGATAATGGTTTTATCTTTATATAATTGAAGTGCGCAGGATAACTAAAAGGTTCAGTGTAAGCATTCCTCCTTAGAAATCTTGATGAAAACTTACCACATTCTCCAGCCCCACTACCATAGTACATGGACCTGTGAGCCTCTGTTCAACCTCAACATTTCAACAGATTCCTCTAGAACACTAAACTGGCTTCACTGCGACACACATATACAAAGGACCCAGCATAGCATATGTGTCTAATACATGCTGATTAACTGGGATCATAGTGTCTACTATACTTTAAAAGGAAGCAATTAACAAGTTGATCGATTTGCCCAAATAATTTAATTAATCTGAATTTTTATGTATATCAAAGAAAAGATCTTTAGCTGATTTCTCTGGCCTCTGATGTATACTAAGTGGCCCAATGTAGCTATAAACAATAGAGACTCAAACAAGACTATCTGCCTTTATTTTGTTTTAATTTTTGCAGTGCTGTGGACTAATCCCGGGACCCTTTGTATAAAAGGCAGGCACTTAGCTACTGAACTTCATTCTCAGCCACAAGACTGCCTGACTTTTAACTCCTGTTCTGCCATTCATGTGCTGTGTAATTTGCGGGACTAGAAAAGGGCAATGGAGACCAGGCTAACCAGACTGTTACTTTAGAAAACTCACTTCAGAGAGAGTGTGGAAGAAGTATAAAACATTGATTATATTTTTATGGAGACTGACAGGGATGTCCTGTGAATCTAGGCAGCAACTAGATGACAATAACATAGCAAAAATGGTCAGTGACAAGATGGAGCAATCTCCATCAGAGAAGACTTGCCTTAATGGAGGATAGAAGGCAGGATCCCCAGTCTGCTTCTAGGTGAATCTCGACAGTAATGAATTTTGTAAGGAGTATAATAAGCAAAGCAAGTTTTGGAGAAATAAATAATATTTTGTTTTGAATATATTTGGTTTAAGTCATCTTTTGCCTGCTCAAACATATAACTCCTGAGAAAATAAACACATAGACCTGTGCATGTGGATATAAAAGTGTTGCTTTTCTTTACTTGTTCCACTGTAGCGTCTCATTTTATAGATTTTCAGTAGATTACAGTCACCAAGTTTTCTTAATTTTATTGAAGAATGGTCATTTATATAAAAAACCATTACATGTTCTCATTTAACAAGAAAACCAGAGGTCATAGATTATGCTCAAAGTAAACTCAGTTAGAACCATTTACTTATATTGAAGAGCAATTTTAACTGAAGCATCATGGGAGAAATCTAATGTGCATTGAAATGTTTTTTAAAAATAAAAGCAGCGTACTATATGATTCCGGCCAAGTGAGATTCTGGGAACCACAGCATTATCATTAGATGTCAGGAGACAGGAGGGATGAAAAATGCAATGACCTGGAAAGAGTGGGGCCTAATGGCCCACTGTCACCATGCTTGTCCCCTTACAATCTGCTTCATCTCCCCTTAACTCTAAATCATTCTGAAGGTAGAGCCTATAAATTAATGGCATTTTTAAAAGAATTCTACCAATTTTTAGAAACTAAGTTTTACCCTGATATTTTTATATGTGCATCTGTTGAATCTATAACTCTGAGATTCCTGCACAGGTAACCTTGATAGTCAGTTATTATGCTATTGAAGAGAACATTCCTGCTTAATAGACTAATATAAATCTCAAAGACTTTGAAAAACACCCCGTTCTCAGTCCGCCCACTTTTCCTCTGTCCTAGCTGAGGCTGTTTCACAATAATGAAGCTTGGCTTTACTGGGAGTATTTCCCAGATGTTAATACAGTCCTAGCCTTGTGATCTATTATGGGTCCAAAATGTAGCACTGGGGAGCATGTCTTAGGTCTTACGTGTGGCAGGGAGAAGAGGCACAGGGCTCTTCTTGACAGTCACAGGCAGAGCACTGTATTGGCAGGGAGCAAAGGCGCTTGCAGGATACAATAATAAGAACAGCTAGGTGTTTGGCAGAACTGCAGAAGTATTGCCATAGTACTGAGGTTTAAAAACTAATCAAGAAAACCCAAACCAATGGGCCGTAATAAAAATTAAAAGCATGAAAATATTATCCATTCTCAATCTCTTGTACTTACACTTTGTTTCCACAGCAAGAGTATAAATCTACCAATAAGAAAACTATAGTCACAATTTTAGAATCTTAATTTACTCTTGGGTTGGTTGATGGTCTAATTCAGAGTTGATATAAATTTAAGATGAAAAGGTCTTAACTTTTTCAGTAAAACCGCTTTTAATGATGTAAGTTCACAGAAGCAATACTTTCTGGTTTACAAAGAGGGAACAGACAATTACTATAGATGTACTGATTAAAAGGTGCTGGGTGTTAACTGATTGCCTTGTGGTCTAACATATATGGCTAATTCTGTCTACTATGCCTGTATCTAATTTTTACTCATTTTAACCATCCTCAATGGTGTCTGATATTATAGATGACATGTACACATAAATAAAGATGCTAATATGGGGGGGGTTACAGATGCCAGGAACTTCGAAAGACCTACAGCTTTTGCTTACATTCTACTAGTAGTGAGAAAGAAAAGGATTAAACATCTGCAAGTGAAGAGATCTGGGCCCACAGCTGGCAGAGTCATAGAGAGTGGCACACTTTTGCAAGATGGATGCTTCTCTTCGCAAGGCTTTGTCTCCAACACCATCAAGGTGGATTCTGAGTATCTTCTGAAAATGATGCTGACTGCCAAGAATGGTACCTGCAATCCCTGCTGAGGACAGCTATGGCTCAGTGTAGTTCAAACTGTGAGTTTAAACAATAAATTAGCATTTAAATTAGACTAGCTTTTCTGAAGGAGGTGGATGAGGGAGGAGGAAGAGAAAGAAAAGTATAGATGCTGATAAAAATAGAAAAGGAAAAGGAAAGAACGGAAAATTTAAAATGTGCTCCGTTGCCAATCATAATAGAATTTATACTTGCAACATTGTTGGAGAGCGTGACAGGAGAAGGCCATGGTAGATCACAATGTGAAATACATTTCTTACTCTGGCAGAAAAGTCTTAAAGCCATTGGCCCCTATCCTAGTGAGGCTTGGACCAAGGTCAAGCAATCTGCATCCTCTGCAGCTCCATCTTCCTCCCTTCCTTTGAGATGCCTGCCATTGCAGTGCAGCCTCAGCCAGGATTCTTGCTAATCACATCACTGATGTGTCAGGCCTGGGAAAGTAGCAAGGACAACACAGTCACAGCCATTTCCCTTCATTAATTTTGTTTAAAACCCACGGATACAGTTGTCATCACTACACTGTAATCTTTGATAACACATCTGAACATGAACAGATTTCCAGCGGCTAAAAGAACTACGCACAATTTATCTCCCATCAGTTTTTTTTTTTTTTAATCAACTCAAGACGACTAATTTAATTCTTACACAGAGCTCAGCTGACATAGTGTTTACTGAAAACATGGCTTTGAGTTATTTGAAGGGCTTATATTAGGGTTGATGGAGCCAAGTTCTAGTGAGATTTCTTCTACCGTGGATACTATCTGGGCAGCACTGATCTCGTTTTGAGAATATTCTTGACCTCACTCCCTTAAATATAAGATTAAGAAGTAAAAGTAACCATTACTAATGTGCCTCTTGGGTATTAATTTAATCTCTTTTGTGAGTTCTTGAAGCATCTGAATTTGTAGATGATAAGATTTTGTGTGTGTGTGTGTGTGTGTGTGTGTGTGTGTGCGCACATGCGTGTGTGTTGTGTGTGTGTGTGTGTATACATAAATCTTAACAACTGTTATACAGGTAAGAATGATCTTATTTGGTTATTAAATATTCAAGCATTATAAAAGACTTGGTTCAAAAGGAGAGCTTTGAGAGTCTTCACATTGAAATTAACAACTGATCTTTTAGAATATAGCAAAAATAATAGGACTCCATTTACTACCTAGTTCAAGCTATAGAGAATAAATAATCTGTTAGTTATTTAAAATATTTTGTGTAATTTATAATATGTAATACTTTATAAGCATAAGTTGTTGCTATGTGTTTACTTTAATCAAACATAAGACTTTAATATCATATGCACCACAGAACAAAGTTAAAAATTTTTTAAGTCCCAAGATTTCAAAACAGCTGACTTAAAAACAAACAAACAAACAAAAAGTACCTGTTTTGGTAGGTACCTATGTAACTTTCTTTCATCACCAGAAGTGATGAGACAGACTGTAATATCAGAACTCTCGAGTCTGTCACACTTGATTCTTATAGATTGTATCAGTCCAAAGGCTTTTCCTATAGTTGCAAAAGGCCAGGTGCTTTTTTGCCTGAGTTCTGACAGTTTGATGTTAGATGTGAATGGCTTGTGTTTGGTTACTGAGGGTCGCTGTTATTTCTTGCAAGCTTTCCAAAACGTCATGGAAAATATGTGACTCAAGGGATTTATCTTCTTAAAGGTAGATGCCTACATTAGTAGCAAATGGTTCTAAGAAAGGAAAAATCCTCTCTGTCCTTGACTGAAAGTAGGAGTAGGAGAGAAACAAACAGAATGGGAGTGTGAGAAGTGTCTTTGTTTACAGGTAGGTGACTAGAGTAGATAATCAGAGGATGAAATAAATAAAACAGAAACAGCACAATATTTGAGGTAGAACAAAAACTTGGGCATACAGAGTTAACAATGGGCCACAGAGGGCAAAGATAATTGCTGAGGAGCAAGAACTCTAAGTTACATTAAAACACCACAAGGTTTAAAGCAGGCCGAGCCTCCTTTAAAGGGTGTGCAAGAGAAACACCGTTTGCAGGAGATTGCAGTTTCCAATGATTTGAAACTAAAAATTCAGCCTGTCTTCCCATCTGGACGAAGGCTTCTACTTCATCCTTAACCAAATAGAAACAGGACCAGCAGACACCATTGTTTCTCACGTGCCCTGTTAAACAGAATTTTATCGCACATTTCTGTGAGACGAACTTAATTCACATTATTAGAATGCTTCTAATTTGTGTGAATTATGAAAAAGTAACTTAAGGTAAACTGTCAAAACTAGAGGGTTGGGATAGAAATGTTATATGTCCAGTTTATCTCTCCATCTCAAACAGAGAGATGATATGCAAAGAAGCCCATCAGTGTTCTGAATTCTGAGCATAATCTGTGGGCCTAGACACTCAAAAGCAGTTGAATGCCTTGCTTTTGAGGAATTGTCTTAACTTTAAACATCGTCAGATTAATGTTCTTGGAGCAGACTGCATGAGCACGCTCAATTACTTTGGTTCCTGTGGTTAAACAAATAATATTGCCTTGGGTATTAAAACCCCAATTTATTAGGATTGTATCCTTGAAGTCTGAGCTATTCTTGCTACTTAACTCACTCCATAATTTTTCCAGTTAACCAGTAGTGTGCTAGTGTCTATGGCAGTGATGTACCAACACTCTAAAGTCAGCATCCGATGAGAAAATGGGACAATACTGAAGTTCTCCAACTGGTCTTGTTTTTGCGATTCTCAGCCTTGCATGAGTTTGATGCCTCTGTTCATACACATCACCCTTATATGGTCTAGTCACTTCCCCCTGACTTGCTAAGGAGGATTATCTGGCCATTCTTTGGTACATGGACATTTGATTGTATCTGTTTCTATACAAGCAGAGGTAGTGACATCAGCAAACTGTGAGGATGTGATTTTTCATACATGTTAGGCCATGTGACTCTCATTCCATGGTATTAGTTTCACTGGGAAGCCGTTCTTACCCTGATGCTCATTTTCCACATTTAAGAGAGTTAGAGACATCAATGACAGTTCCAAAGATTTTCAGCTGGGCAGTGGTTTGGCTATCACTTGAAACCAGTTAAAGAACTATAGGGCTATTTGATACTCTAACAAGCAGCTAGAAGAGAGACAGACAAGGAATAAACAAAAAGCAATAAAAAGTCTAAATACAGACAGTTCCTCTATACTATGAGTGTAAAGGATGTCATAGCAGAAACACCATGGAGGAGGCCTGGTCTCATGGAAGTGCACACATTCTGAGACATGTATATAGGGGGTGTGTTTTTCACATGAAAAACCAAGGCCTCAAGAACATCCCACATTACTAATGACACCACTGTAATTAGGTGAGAGAGGAGTGTGTATGCTTCCTGTGTGTGTGTGTGTGTGTGTGTGTGTGTGTGTGTGTGTGTGTATGCGTATGCATGATTTTCCCTTCCTAGTGAAGTCTGTAATGGGGAGGCAATTAGACATAGAGAAGAGATAGACTGTAGTGTTATCTGCCTTTATAAACACAAACTTTGGGCTATTTAGAGTAGCAGTTGGCAGACAGAGGTGGTTTGGTTTTGTTGTATGTTTTAACACAACTGTAGATATAATCACATCACCACAGAGTATATGAGATTAAGGGGAAAAGCAACTTACATATTCTTCTTAAATACAGAATGAGCTTATCACACTAATATCAGAGCCTGGTGATCAAATACTAGCTCAAATATCAGAGAGTCTAGGTCCAGGGATTTTTGCATTCTGCACTGACCACTTTATGAACTGTACAACTCTCCAGCTCAGAAAAATTAATGGTGTGTGTGTGTGTGTGTGTGTGTGTGTGTGTGTGTGTGTTCTGGATGCAGGTACTTAAAGAAGCCAGAAGAGGGCACTAGATCATCTATAACTGATGCTGAAGCCAAATGTGAACCACTTGACTTGGGTCCTAGGCAGAACACTTTAGTCTCTGAAAGGCACCAATGACTCTTAACTGCTGAACCATCTCTCTAGCCCATATATTCTTCACATACCAAACACTTCATCATTTAGAAAACTAAGGGAATTAAGGTGAGTTTCACAAGCTGTTTATAGGATCAAAAAAGTTAAAGCAGTAAAGGGCTAGTAGTCATTTCTGACAAAAGTGGATGGTAAATCAATAGTACCACTTAGTAAGTATTTGCAAGTTTGTTTAAGGAAGTCATTCATTTGACCATAACTAGTTATTCTAGTCTCCAGGAGAAAGAATATATGCTTTATCTTATCCACAAAATAAACCATAATATTGAACATTACCATCTTTCCCTCATTGTGATGCTTTGATTCACCTCATCGTTTAATCTAATTAATCAATCATTGATTTTTAAAATTTTTATTTTACATAGGCCTTGTATATAGGGACATTTAATGTTTAAATTTGAGATATTTGAACTTAGACTATTATGTGTACCAAATTACAATATATCTACCTTGTAGTTCATAGATAAATCAAAACCAATTTTAACATCTTACGAAACTTATCTGCTTTTCAGTGGTTGTGGAATAATGGTACAGCTCAAGCTAATTACTTAATTAATGGTACAATAATTTCATTATCATATTGAAATCGTCAATCTTAAAGATCTCTCTGATTCAATTTACCATTATCCAGAAAGTAATTCACAATGTTAACTCTCGACTGACTAGATGCTGGTGTTATTCATGGCCTCCCTGATATTAACGTGGAACCAGAGTAGGCAGTGACCCAAAGTTGTCATCATAAGACACTCATTGAGAAGCCAGTATTTTAAATATTTGGATGATGACTTTCCATCCTGTGGACAGATGTTCCTATTTTTTTTGAGAGAGAGAAGAGACCTTCCCAAATATTGTATCAACTGACCTCTTTGAAAGAATGGTTTAGATTTGTTTTACTAAAATGAACAATTGGGGAAAACATGATGCCCTGCTCCAGATGCTGACCACAGTAGGTAGAAAAGGGAACATACTGATTACTTACCTGAAATATTAATGCTAAAGTTTGTTATGTATTCTATATTAAATCTTTCTATGAAACCTTAAAGTGCATTGTTAAAGAATCCAAAAACCAACTTGTTGATTGTTACTAATCTTGTTTTTGATTCTTTGTTTTAGTTTATTTGGATTTTTAGATTTTTTTGTTTTAAGGTAGCATTGAGAAAGAGAGACAAAGAACACCAAATTTCTGGGTAAGAAGTTGGGCAGAATCAGAGAAATAGAGAATAATTAAAATATATTTTAAAATTAATAAAAATGACTAAGGGATTCATATAGGCAATATATGACAGAAATCTTATCAATTATCAGATAAATAAACTATGATGAGTTTATCTCTTTTTATACACGAATGCAAGCATCTAGATTATAGTGAGGCAAATCAACTTTAATACACTTTTGGGGAGGAATAGCATTGTAATTCACCTTAATATTATCTTTATATTAAAGAATAACTACCCATGAGAGGGTTGACTTTAAATGGTAAGTATATTAACTATTATAAATCTCTTCTAGAACTTCACGGATGATTTTAATATACATTTTAAATGGTCACATGCATAAAGAGTCAGGGAAAATTTTGTCCTGAAATAGAATATGGCATTACCCTTCTGCAACATCATTGTAACTTTAAACATAGATTTGGAAAAGAGAGAACAGGGTAGAAATTCATATCCAAGAGAATAATAAAAAATAAAATCACAGCTGGAGTGGATTTAAGTCACCTTGTCCTCTTGCTTTCTCTGGTCTAGCACAAAAAAAAAAAAAAAAAAAAAACAATGGATACTTATGTTAGAGTATCATTAAAATACTTCTCCCGCTTTTCGTGGTGAGCTTCCACTTGTGTCAGTTGTCCACTCCATAGACCTGACCATGAAAACAACAGAAGACAAATATAGGTGGTTTCCAAATATTCTCAACTGTTTTTAAAATCTTAACTATAAAATAACACACTTGTTTTGTGATATGCAAAAAGTGTTGGCCGGTTATTTATGTCTTAGCAGGGAGAAGCTGGACTGGGGTTAAAATAAATCTTGAGTAATTTCAGAAAGCGGGGCTAGCGGCTACAAAAAGAAAAAAGACAGAGTAATTTATTTTACCGGGTGTTTTCGGGAATTGTTCACAGGTACAGATAGAAATTCTAAATTATTTCTAGAAAACACGTTCTTATGTTTTCAAAAAGAGCAAGCGTGCACTGAGAGAAAACATATTTCTGACTAGAGCTGTTATAGGGGATATAGCATTTTTATTAAAGAAAGTGAAATCTACCAATATTAGTGGTCTCTAAGCAATCCTTCGAGTTCTAAGTTCAGTGAATTTCAATAATTCTCTACTCAGAACACGATGTCAACCAAGCAACTGTCCTTCGAGTAGCCAAACTGTATTAGAAAGTTATAGAATCGGGATTATATTAAACAAGCTGGAGATCCTGTTCACAGACATGACTCAAGTAGCTTGTTAGTATCTTAAATGTAACCTATGTCATCGGTCAACCTACCTATTATTTTTAGAAGTATTTGAACTTTGTATCTCTTGCATTCCAGTTCAACCCAGAAATTAAAAAGACCAAATGTGATGCAAAGAACAGAAACTCTTAGAAACATACACCGAGATTTTTCATTAATACACAAAACACTGTGGACTATAAAGGTAAAAACGATTGTTTAATTGCTTTGGTATATTCTGAAATTTGTTTTAAATGTAGCCTATAACATTCAATATACAAAACTCTAGAGATGCTATCCAGAATTTTGAAGATAGTATTTAAAATTACTTTGGATTCAAGAATGTGAAATACTCCGCTTAGGATCTAAAGTACATAAATATCATATATATATATATATATATAATCAGTTATGGAACTTGATTTATACAGCAAGCCCGGTTTTTAAAAACCCAATAGTAATGCCTAAAATGAAAATTAACTTAAAAAATAGAATAGCTCATTAAAAACCATTTTTTCCTAATTACTTCATGCCAACTACCTCTATATAGTACCCTCAATTTTCTTGGCCAGTTCCCACTATAAGTTTTCATGGTGTCTTTGAAAGGAAACCTAAGTATTTCCTATGTCAGTTTCCATCATAAGCCATTATAGTCCCCTACATCTCTGGTCAACAGTGTGTTTTCTCTCAGGGCTCACCTTGCTCTTTCTGAAAATGTAAGGGCAAGGTGTGTTTTCTAGGAGTAATTTACAACATACTCACCTTTCCTACAAAACAGGAAGAACCTATAAATTAAGAACACTTTCCTTCCTTGAAATCAAACTGCATTGATTCTGGGAAACCCTGGAGCTTACTTAGTCTTATTTTCACTTTTGTGGATCAATGAATAATTACATTTCTTCCAAAAAAAATATTCTGCAACAGCAATAAGATTTGTATTTTAGCTCCCTATTCTGAAAGTTTGAAATAGATAGGTGTTAAATTTCAGTTTACTAAAATGAAGATCAAAGACAATGTTTCTAATCTCCAGATGGGAGGTCACATCCTGGAGATTTCCCACTCTGTATCTTTAACAGATATTTCAATGTCATCAGTCACAACAGAAAGCAATGGACAGAGATAAACTTATTAGGCCTTGAGTGGTACTATAGAAACCACTGCTTTCATCAATTGGTGCTTTGCTTTTGGTCCTCTCAACTGAAATTGGTTACATGATGGGCAAAAATTCTAGGCACCAACACTGCTGTTCTAGATCTCTCTCTTGTACGGGCTAGTCAACTTGCTCACTCTTACTAAAATGAGAAAAACGGCAGCATCTTTTCTTTTGGGTGGATTTCCTAACTTACTTATACCTATTTGTGAATATTAAGACTTTTGGAGTAAAGAAGAATATAATAATAAGTGTTCAAATAATTAATTTCTCTTCTTCAAAGAACTACCTTGTTTTCATGAGAATATGTGCTTTAAACGAAACCACCAGTGAGAAGACAGAATAGATACAATGTAGTCCTCCTAGCTACAGACAATCTTCCTGCCTCTCACAATGAGATTTTGTTTTGCTTGCTCTTAATTCCAGCATATTAGACTTTCTCACAGACCTATATTTTAAGAGTCTCTTAATTATAAATAAATACCTATAGTGAAATATATTTAATATGTTAAGCTCTGTGGGTATATCATGAATTCAACTTGTAAAATAAATAAGTACGTATTCAATTTGAGGAGTTGAAGTGGTTGCAAACTCTTTAAAAAAACACATACGCACAACATAATTAAGAAGGTCTTTGAGGGACCGCAAAGATAACCCATAGCTATCTGTCTAAAGATATGTTAGAAAAACATTAAGGGTAAGTTAAATTTGGAGATAGGATCTCTAGTCCACTCTGTAATGCCCTCATGACTGCTAGTATTACTGGTGGCTTGACAGAAGAACAATAGGAATAAGGGCCCTCAGTGATATCAGAAGTAAGGGCATATTGCAGAAACTTCAGGGTTATGCACTGATTAGATAGAGAGGATCCTGGAGAGGCCGGTGATTTTGTTCTTGGGAGAACTACAGCTCTCGGAAACTAAGAAGGTGAAGTAAGAAGTGAGCTCTCTGCAGCAGATTATCTGTAAATGTCCTTTCAGTCAAGGGCCCTAGCTCATGATGGACCTCAACAAGGTTAGGTTAATTGCTCTTGAAAAATGTTTGGGTGTCTCCCACGGAAAAAGAAATGATAAGAGAGGTGATACTGTTGGTGTGGTAGTGTGTGAGAGGTAGTACATGCAGAAAACATGTGTGGGTATATATGTACATATTACATAAATGCTTCTTGTTTTCCTTAAACTCTTTTAAAGTCCTGGAATTGAAGCCTTTGGAGTCTTTTACGAGAATAGCTGACATGTTTAGTATTTCAAAACACTGGGAAGCATTTTCAAATTGCAAAAGCAGAACTCGTGTACACACACACACACACACACACACACACACCAGGCACTCAGACCATGAGAGGGCAGTAGGGGACCAGGCTCAGGCCAGAGTCTTCCCTGGCTGTCCAGCCTTCCGTGCCAGCCTTTCCTCTCCCTCCTGGGCTGTGGGCAGCTGCAGCTGATGACAGCGTGCTGAAAGCGGGTGCAGCCTCAACTCTGAGCCAGAAACCCCGCATCTGCTGAGCGTGGAACTCTGCCTGCGGTTGACACATGTGAGAGGTGCATATGCTGTTTTGGTAAACTGGCTTTTGATTTGGGCTTCCCACAAAAGAAGCAGAAGGTGGAGCTGCGGTAGTTCTCAGTGCCCACAGAGCCCCCTCTTCTGGCCACCGCGCAGGGACCACACTTGGTACCCTGTGGGCGCGCGCTTTGCTTCAGTCCGTTCTGGGTGTCTGTGTAACCCTTTGTAAATGACCGCCAATCTATCTGCCTGTGTGACAGACATCAAGACGCCCGTGGGAAGTACCCTCTCTCAAAATCGGCTTTGGTATCCGTGCTGTGTTGTACTCACTGTCATCGTCACCTCATTATTTTCTTCCTGTCAATTGATTTATTTGCAGTTCTACTTGAGTGAGAAGTGCGAGTCTACTGGAGATCTTGCCTGCCAGTGCTAAGAATTTGGCGGAGAAAGATAGTGAGCAAATCCCCTCTCTCCGCACTGTAAAATGTTTTGGGTGCCTGAGATCCAAATTCTCACTGCACTGTGACATCCTGCGCTGTCACTGAGCACACACAAACTTTTCATTTGAAGACAACAACAGACCCTATCTTCCAGAGTTGTAAAGATTAAATAAGTGAACACTTAGAATCAAGGCTAGCACATCCCAGTTGCTATGTCAGCTGCTGTTCACATTCATTGCATCCTCCTGTTGAATGGAAGGACCATTCTGGCCACTTTGCCAAAGAAACGCACTAGATCTTTAAAAGTTCCCATGTCTCAACACAAAGATGAAACAGAACTTTAAACCTCCCGCTGTAAACAAACATCCCAAAGACCAACATAACACCCAGGTCCTGGTGCCCATGCAGATACAACCTCAGCAACCCCCTCCCAAAGAGCCAGAAGCACCACACCTGGATTGGCCAAAGGCTTTCACTTTTGCAGGGCTCAAAGGCAAACTGCAGATGCAAAAGCTCTGGTCCCTACCTCTCCTGGCTGAAGTTTGGAGGGGTTTCCTACCTGCCCCAGGCTTTTGCCCTTCTTACTGCCGCCGAAAGCCAGTCCTTGGTTCATGCCCGCAGATCGGTTGGCAGCCTGAGCAGGAGTCTCCCCTCCTAGAGAGGACTTGATGGAGTTGAGCTTGGCCCGCGAGCTGCCTAGCTGTGAGCTCTCCACCATCAGCACCGCGGCCAGTAGGAGAAGGCAGCGGGATGAATCCTTGACCCGCATCAGCGTGGCCATCTCCGGGTGAGGGGTTCCCAGGAGTTGGGTGGAGCCCTGAAAAGATGGGAATGCCAGGAGAGTGAGGACGCCGACACTCAATCCCTCACGTGGGGTGCGTGGGCTCCTCACAGACACAGTTCCCCCAACCCTTCCTGGAGCAGACACTCCGGACTCTTTAGAACTCAGTCTCAAGCCTTAAGCCCAGAGCAAACGCGACCCCAGTGAGACCCGCTCCTCTGGCGGGCAGGAAGTTCTGCAGTCCCTGGAAGCAATCAAAGGCCAGGCGCCTTCTCGCCAAGGAGGCGTGACCCAAGGTGCTGTTAGACCCAGCCCTGCAGATCGCTCTGCCGGCTTCGCTTGGTGTTCAGCACCTTTGCGCTTTCGCCCGATTTTCCGCGATGGTGGAATCCTCCCTCTTAAGCTCAAGGGGTTCGCCCCAGCTGCTTCTTCCTTTTCTTTTTCTTCTTTTCTTTTTTCTTGTTTCCCCCGCTTCGGTTGCTCCTCTGTCCTCTCCTGCCCTTTAGCTCTCAACCTTTGCACCACCCAAGTTTCTCTTTTCCAGGTCCGTAGCAGGCTTTGTGACTGGTGATCAAGACTCGCCCCCACCCCCCTCCACGGGACTCTGGAAAGCCGAGGCGAGTCAAAGTCCCAGCAAGTGCACTCCCAGTGGTGCAGTTAAAAGTTGTCCCTTGGTTCACACGGGGCCACCAAGCCCTGCCAGCGACGCAGTGATGCGCTGAGCAGAGGGCCAGTGCTCTCTTGCTGCTCTCCCCCGCCCTCTTAGCTTTTTATAGCTTTCCTCAGTGGGGTTTTCCTCCGCCCCCAATTCAAGAGTGACAAAGAGTGAAAACGTTTCTCTCCCCCACCCCACGCTCCCTCCCGCCTGCCTCCCCTTCCCCCCTGCAGGCGCTCTTTCTGAGGCTGTCTCTCTTGCTTCTCACCTTTCTTACCCTCCCATCTCTCCTTCTCTCTGCAACTAAAAACTTGGGGTTCACCTCCAGAGAAACACTGAGGAGCTCTTCCTAGCTGATCACAGCCCCGAGAGTGATTGGAAGTTTGGAAACCAGCGGAGATGAAAAGGAAAAGTTGTCCCCATTTGTGGTAACTGCCACCAACCGCTTCTTAGTTCTCCCACCCGGCTCCAGCCTCCAAACTAGGAGCCCTGGGAAAGCTCTGTAGAACAAATGTAAGTTAACTTGGTGGATTGTGGGCAACCTAGTTAGATTTTAGCCTGTGCCTCTTGGTTAGTATGCTGTGTGAAGCTGCCCCGCTGTAGGTGATGCATCATGGGGTTTGCACTTCGAATGGGAGGAGATGAACAAAGGGGAAGGATCGAGAAGACTAAAGAAAGAGGGGTTATAGAAAGGGGGCGAGAGGAGCGAAGAACGAGGAGGGGGAATGAGGGACCATTCTTCCCCGCTGAAATGCCTGGATCTTTTTTGTTTTCTTCATCCCTAACCCACGCCCCACATAGTACACAGTTGCCCAGGCAAGGAGTGAGGAAGGGGATAATATCCGGGCTGTGCGACCTGAAGGCTTCATGAGACACGTTTAGGGTGCCAAAGCATCCTCTGCAAAGAGGAAATCCCAGGCGGAAATAAAAAGCCTAATGAGGAACCGGGTGGGTAGCTAAGTGGGCCAGAAACTTCTGGTCCTGCCTCTTGAGTGCTGTCCTGCTCGCCCCATCCCCTGCCCTCAGGCCTTTGGATAACCTTTCAGGTTATCCTTGTTGCTCGGAGTTCTGCACTCTTCCACAGAGGCGGAGGGCGACTGAGCGAACTACTCGGACGCGCTGGCTGGCTTGAGGCACTTGGGGGCGCCAGTAGCAGCAGTCAGCCAGCAGTACGAACGCTGCAGGAGACAAGCTTTGCCAGCTAGTCCTGGGTTAGGAGAGGTTGGATCACCCAGGAGACCAGGAGCAAAGGTTGCTGCGCATTTCTTTAGCAGGACTTCAGTCATGCAGTCCCTAACAGTATCCTTGAGCCACAACTTGGAGTCAGACAGGGGTCATTGCTGTGATGAGCAAACTCCAGTAGCACACCCTAGAATTCTGGAGTTTAAATCTCTTCTTTCACACCTGATTCTAGCTTATACCAGCCTGTCCACGAGCCTAATTTAACATGTCGCTAAGGGAAAGGTTAAGGATGTTTGTATTTTCCACCAAACACGACAAGACTTAAGGCGTGCATTAAGAGCTGGGATGTCCAGGGCAGAGTGGATTACTCACTTTGCTTTCCTGACCTGTCAGTCAGCCTGTCTAGAAATTTTTCATGTACACAAGATAGTGGCCTTGATTTTTTTTTTAAATACACAGCCAAACAGGAAATAAACACGTTTTATCTCCAGATTGGCCTATTGCCTCGAAGTAAAACAAATGTGCTGATTGATTGATTGATTGATTGATTGTTTTACTTTTTGATCTATTCTTGAGGGCATGTTTTAGTTATGTTGCCCAAACTGGCTCCAAGCTAGTAATCCTCCTGTCTCCACACCCTCTTCCCTTCCCTTTCTTTTCTGTCTCCTTCTCCTCAGTGCTGAGATTACAGACAACTGCCATCAGTCTTATCAGACTTCGTTCCACTTTTTAAATGCATAAGAATAACACGACTGACTCTTGAGGAAGAGATACCAGTGACACGTGGCCGTCCTACAAATCTAAGATAATGAGGATGGCAGTTATCAGGGGCTAGAAGGAAGGACTGGTAGGACACTACTGTATTAATAGGCATAACGTCTCAATACATCATGATAAATATACCCTTGGCATTTGCTAAATTGCATCGTGTCTAGAGCAAATGATAATGAAATAAACATCTAACATGGTCTGAAGGGAAGATCTCATGGCAAATGTCTTTACTACAATAAATAACATACATGGATATATAATTTTATGCAGCAAAAGGTGTAAGTGCCTGTGTGAACCCAAGAACAAATTTGTATGGTTTTAAGGATAAGCGAGACCCTAATGGAACATGGGGGAGGAAAAAGGTCTGTATGTTGTGAATAAGCCCTTAGTCTTTACAAACAGATAGTATCTTTTGCTTTTGTTTTGATTTGATTTGCCGATCAGAAACATTACAAAAATTCAGGAAATTAAGTTAAAAATGTTCTCATTTGGATATTTTAAAGAATATTTTATCATTTTTGCAACTTTAATTTCTTTTTTGTAATGGCTTTTTTCTTTTATTGGATATTTTCTTTATTTACATTTTAAATGTTATCCCCTTTCCAAGTCTCCCCTCAAGAAATCCCTATCCCTCCCTCCCCCTGCCTCTGTGAGAGTACTCCCCCCCACACCCACCAACCCACCCACTCCTGCCTTCCTGCCCTGGCATTCTGATACACTGGAGCATCAAACCCCATCAGGCTCAAGGACCACCCCTCCCACTTATGTCCAACACTGCCATCCTCTGCCACATATGTGGCTGGAGCCATGGGTCCCTCCAGGTGTACTCTTTGGTTGGTGGTCCAATACCCAGGAGCTCTGGAGAAGTCTGGCCAGTTGATATTGTTGCTTCCCCCCATGGGGCTGCAAACCTCCTTAGCTCTTTCAGTCCCTTCTCCAATTCCTCCATCAGGGACCCCCTCACTCAGTCCAGTGGTTGGATGCAAGCATCTGCCTCTGTATTTGTCAGGCTCTGGCATAGCCTCTCAGGTGATAGCCAGCATTAGTGCATCCTGTCCGCAGGCATTAGTGTGTGAATGAGAGGTGTGTGTGTATGGTGTGGCCTGTGGGAAGGTCAGAGGAGAGTGTTAAGGAGTTGACTCAGTCTACTGTGGCATGAGCTTCTGTCATCAGACCTATACAAAAGTTTCTTTTATTAGCTCACCATCCCCAACAAGTATTTTATAGCAAATCAAGAGTCAAAATGCCCTTAGATATCTATGCACTAAATCATATAGTCATTTGAAAGGAAAGAAAATTTGACCATATGTGGAAGACAAAAATCAAGTTAATTAAGAAAACTAAGAAGATCTTTGCCCGTTTGTGACACTTTACAATTTATATCTAATTAGAATTCTAACACACGCTCACTGTGTGCTCGCGTGCGTGCGTGCGTGTGCGCACGTGCGCGCGCGCGCGCGTGCAAACACACGCACACACACGTCACCTGAATGCAGTATGATTAGAAAATTAATTTCAATCATGACGTACTTACTGCATAAATCCCTCTTATATAAAGACCATAATATGGAGTCTGTCCTGAAGCCATCACAACACTGTACAAACTCCATGAATAAATTAAACATAAACTTCAAGTTCATATGGTCACACTAGGCACACGCACTCAGGAGACAGCCTGGTCTACATAGTGAGTTCCAAGCCTGATAAGGATATACATACAGTGAGACTCTCCCTCAAAAAAAATTCACATAAAATTTGCTTTTACAAATATTCTCAGCATTAAGCAGAATCAAATATATGGGATCAAACAAATATAAACAACCACACCTTAGATTAAATGGGAGATATAACTGGTTTCATTGATAATCCAAATATTTTCTATACAATTATTTGATAGATGCAAAAATTACACATACAAGGAGATACACACATACAGAATCAATAACTGAATAAACACATTCCTTGGGCTGCCATCATAAGCCCACATATGTTCGTTCCTTGTGTGCTTAGTTAAATAGGAAGAAACAGCATCATATTCTACTTGGGAGGATTGATTTCTAGATCTCTGGCAATAACATAATTAGAGAACAAATGCATAAAACAAACATATCAAGTCAAATCTCTTCTGTTCGGAAGGAAGTGTGGACACTTTGTTCTCTGACTGTACATTCCCTCCCCTCTCTCTTCCTCCAGCTCTGGGTCATTGTTGCCCCATTAAAAAGAAACAACTTTCTCAGTGGTTGTTGCAAAACTGGATTTCCTTCTAATACTTAACCCTAAAACAAGATTTACCCTTTTCACTCTCATTTATGGCTCTTTACAAATTCACTCCATCATCATGCTACCTGGATTAGTGTCTCCTGTAATAGCTCCTTCTGCAGTTGCTGCACAGTTAGTAAGCGTGGGTTCTGGGAACACAGGGGTGAATGGATGGAGTTCACAACCTCGATGAGACTTACATCCCACTGTCAAACTCTTGGCTCTCAGACCTCTGCCTCTAGCCCAGCAGGAGCAGCTACTTCAAACACTCTTCTCTTCTCTCCCACTGCTGAATTTTTCAAATCTCTGAATTTAGCCACTTCAAGGTTATCTACAACCTCCAAGCTGGTGAGGTCAGGCGATTGTAGAAATAAAGGTGATGAAATACATTTATATATGGAGATGTGCATACATACAGCATACAATATGTGGCCCCCATATTTGAGTTTGGACACAAACGTCCCCAGTAATGGTCACTAAAAATCAAGTGTTATTATCTTGGCCAACTTGGGAAGCAAAGCTACAGGCTCCACGGGATTTCAGATCATCTTCCATGCACAAGATGGATGTCAAAGACCTTCGTGACATAGATGGACCTTGGTAGTTATTAAGAATCTCATAGTTTGGTTCTTAACAGATAGGAATTTGAAGTTACTCATCCTGCCTAAGGAACAACATATGTTCCTATCAATTGTGTTTAAACTGATTTCAACAGATATAAATGAACACTAACATTTTGGGAATAAATTCAGATATGAGAACAAAAATGTGCATCTTGTATGTGATGTTTGCCTTAGCTTACACTGTTGATTGCATTCTGCCTTCACCTAGGATGAGCTAATAAAAAGACCTCATCACATACGTGCGAGTGCTTGACTCAGGCTGGACACACATGTGTACAAATGAAATGGATGAGATTTCACAATGAAACAATCAAAGATATAACGGCCTGGCCAATGTCTAATTTTCTTGAACCTTGATTTATCAGTCATCTTCCCAGTGTTTTCTCTGAATCCAAAGGAAGAAAATTGCTACACAGTTCGTTTCTTCATAGTTTAAACACAAGACTTTTTTAAAGTCCAAATAATACATCCCAAGACTGAAGTAGATATACTTGTATTAGCTCTTGTGCATGGAAGCAACCATAAGTGGCATTGGAAACAGAAACAACCACCACACACTCACTCAAGTCTACATTTCTTTCTTTATACACACCATATATCCTTCTTTGAAATCCATTTATTCTTACTGTGAAGTTCCCAAAGATTAATTTTAGGACCCACTCACTGCCCTCCTTCTAGTCATCCCCTCCCACAATCCTTTCCCCATCCCCATCCTCTTCTCCTCTGAGCAGGCGAGTTTCCCCCTTGGCCATCCCCTTACCCTGGCACTTCAAGTCTCTGATAGGCTAGGTGTGAAGCAGAGATCTTAATAGGTCTCTTCCTATTCGTTCTGATAAGAAAAAGTGAAGATGTAAATAAACAGCAAACCTAGAAATGAAGCTTTATGGTAAAGCACTTGCCCAGTATGTGTGTGTTTATTGTTTTGGTTGTTCTTTGACTGTTTGCATCTATTATATTGTTAATCCCTCAACCTAGAACTGACCTTAGTACTTGCATGTAATTGAAATGGTATAAAGGCAAGGAGGAGGAGGAGGAGGGGGATGAGATGGGGGCTCTAGGGGGGAATGGGAAAGGGGGATGATATTTGGGATGTAAATAGATAGAATATCAAATAAATAAATAAATAAATAAATAAATAAATAAGAAAGAAAGACCCATCTTTGGAAACAATGCTATAGCTGAGTGTGGTAGTTCACACCTGTAAGCTCCGCCCTCAGGAGGTTGGGGTAGGATTGCTGTGAGTTCAAGGCTGGCCTGAACTACATAATGAGTCCCAGGTTATCCTAGTCAATCCAATGGACCCTTGTCTCAAGCAACAATGAAAAGAAAACAGTGTGGAAATACCAAGGAAAACTTGACATAAAAAGGAAGAACTCTGTGTTCCTCAATGACGTTCAGTTTAAGAAATCTCATCCTGGTAAACAATAACTTTTGGATAATCTGGACTAGAGATGGCTAGGCTCAGTTCATTGGAATTCTAGGTTTCCAAAGAGATTACACAAAAAAACCAGGAGCTGTTATTTTGTCTGTTTTGTGTGCTGTACGAGTATTGAACCCATGGGTCTAGTGCATGCCAGGTAAACACTCTGCCAACAAGATACATCTCCAATCTCACTTTTCTATCTCTTATTTTGAGACAGAGTCTCACTAAACTGCTTAAATTGACTTCAAATTGTATCCCAGGAAGGCTTTGAACTTAATCCTTCTGCCTCTGCCTTTCAAGTAACTGGGTTTGTAGGCCTTCATCGGTAGGACTGGCTAAGAATTATCATTTTCTTATATGAAGAAAGACGAAACAGTAAGAATAGGTTTTAAATAATTTTATTGTTATTTCTTTTGAAGGAAGACCATGTTTGTTGCTTGAACAGCTTTAGTTGGAGATTGTTGATGGCTCAGGGAAGCACAGTGAATATGCAAAGTTCTCCAAACTTAACCAGCCAACAGCAAGATGCAGTGATCTCTGCCCTGTTATTATTAAAGATGTTTTCAAACATTACATTACTCAAATGGGGAAACTATTCAAACTGAAAATTTGTTCAAATAAAAAAATTATGTGGTCATTTGTTGTAAGAAATACTAAAAGAGAAAGGAAGGGAGGGAGGGAAGGAGCAAGGAAAGGAGGAAGGAAAGAAAGCAGGCAGGCCAGCAGGCAGTATAGTTGATCCAGTCATGGTATAATGTGTTGCTTGCTGGTTAGTAACTTAACATATGACTAATGAATACAGAAAATCCTTGGCCACATTCATATCACATGTAGAATACATCGTAGTACAAATGGAAGAATAGTGAAATTATCTTCAAAAAATAAGAAAGCTCCCAGGTTGTGATTCAGTATCTGTATTTAAAGTATAACTGGGTTTAGTAACAGAAAATATAAACTGGATTTAATTTCTCTTTGAGTGATCATCTTAAGATAGATTTCATCTTTTCAAACTATAAAAATATATATTTTTAACACTGAAGCTCAAACGGGTTTGGAATGTGACAGTCAGGATAACACTAATTAGTCTAGACAATTTTACAGGTAACTGACTAAGGCTACATAATACTGAAAATATTAATGATGAAATTTCTTAATACCGGACATTCATGCATCTTCTCTTAATTATATCCTGTAGTTCATATCTAAAAACGATGAGTGTAGAGGACTATGTTAAATTAACACTGAGCAGAGGACACGGCCCTAGTGGGAATACACACAAAGTAGGGAAATCCAACCAGGTAGACTGACAAGTGCCTTTGTATGCTTGTAGCAGGTCCCAACATGGATTCTTCTGAGAAAACTAAGGTTCCTCCCTTGGTAATGGAGTCTGAAAGCTCCATGTATCTAAGCAAATAGCACAAGCACTGTAAAACTCTTAGAGCAAAATGATCACACACAGCAAGAGGCCTTAGTTCTAGCATTCTGGGTTAGCTTGCTAGGATGACTATAGCAACAGTTCTGGTGCCTTAAACAATAGACTTTCATTTCCTCACTATGCTAAAAGTTAGCATGTGAAGACCAAGATCAACAGCTTTAGGTCCTTTAGAGGATTTTCTCTGTGCCCTTTAGATTTCCATGATTTTACAGTGTCTTAAAATGCTCACCCTTTTGCTTTTCCCCAGATTTCTTCATATTAGGACACACACCAGTTACATGGAGTTGGGTCCTCCTTAAAGTCCTCCCTCACTGTAATTACCTCTTCAGCGACCTTGCCTCAAGTTTGGCTACATACTGAGGACTAGGGCTTTAACATGTTAAGTTCAGGAGAAGAGAACACAACTCAAGCCACAATAGTTGAAATCATGAATGTGGTACATATCCAAGCCCTTGGGAAAAACTAACATTTCCATACAAAGTGCTTACGGCAGTCTACCCAAGTTCTTACATGTAACTCTTACATGTAATGGAGAAGCTTTGTTTCATTTCTCTTTATCTGTGTTATTTAAATGTCTGTCTGTTGCCATTTGACCTCTAGAACAGTGTTGATGTTAACATCTTTAAATTTCTTCTGGATGTGACATATGGCTCAATTTGAATGCAACCAGCAGAGACTAAGTGTGGTTTTAAGATTCCACTGGGGCCCTGAAAAAGAAATCAAATAATGAAAACTATTTTCCAAGAAGATAAGGTCATTTCTGCATTGTTTAAAGAGTACCTAGTTAATGAGAGATGGAAACAATCATACAGCAGTACAGGATACAAAAATGAAATCATCGCAGATCAAAGAAAAAAGGGAGCAGCAATCAGAAACAGTGGTCTAGCAATCAGCAAGTCATTCTGTTACTAACTTAATTTGTCCAGTTATTTAATTTGATTTGTTCGATTTACTGAGTAAATTAATAGTTGGTTGGAACCACAGCACCTTTAATTAGTTCAAGGCAGTGCGAAATATGTGAAGGCCAGGAGGATATCTAATTTCACTGAAACCATTCGTGAAATCATTTGTTGACATATGTACACTTGACTGTTAAGTGTAAATTCTCAAGAAATCTGGGGGGCAATAAGTTCAAACTGAGTTTAGATTTTGGTGCTGTGATTTCAACTAACATTTCTAAAATGCATTTTGGTTTTCCCTTTTGAGAATATATGTGCAGATTTATATGTGCCAAAGATCAAATAGTATCTCTTATGATGTAGCAACTGTTTACAGTACTGATACAATTATGTCAGCCTTGTTATCCAATAGCAATCTTGTATATTTAATTGAAAAGAAAACGAGATTTTCAAAATCTTCAATCAATGCCCCTTATATTTTAAATTATGTTAGTATGATTATAGAACATAGTAGAATTATTACTATTATTTTTTAATTTGGAGTGTTTACAAACAGGGTCTCACTATCCAATGCTCAGTGACCTGGAACTCACTGTATGCACCGTATTGACCTCTGACTCATGGTGATCTTCTTGCCTGTGTCTCCCAGGTGCTGAGATTACATGTGTTCACTATCTTGCCCTGCTTGGCAACTCTTCTTTTGTGTTATAATCTTGAAAATAGTTTTTCTCCTCTATTTAACACCGAAGCAAGTGAGCCAGTCCTGGGGCCAGATAATTCATCTAAGTTGGGGATGGAAATTGCAACACATTATAATATTATTCCCTGGCAGTCAAAGAGTTCTTGATAACTGTAACAATGAAGTAAAAAATAAATTATCAATTCCTTAAACATGTATGAAATGGTATGAACCTGTTTCATACATTAATGCTTTCCTGTGAAGATGAGAAAGATGAACACAACAGGATTATGACAAAGTCCTGTTTTCTGGAGAACAGTGTTTCAAAGGTAGTCTATATCACTGTTATCAATGAATAAATCCATTTCTTTCTCCCACACAAGGGGTGGAAGTAGTTTTTAAATAATTGATGGTCAATCTTAAACTCAGGAAGTTCTCCCTACAGGGGATTGACTGTCTCTGTCAGAGTATATGCGAAATTTTCCTGAGACACTGGAAAATGCTTCAAATTATCAAGACTTTCTCTGGCTACTAGGGAGTTAAACACAAAAAAGTAATGAATTCACCATCATCAGCACACATGCTACACTGTAGTTGCTGCAGCTGTCAATCACCCACATAATGTTTATATACTCTTATACTGGTTAAAAAAAATTGAATCCAGTAAGCATCCCCTCCCCTCACACACTGCATCTTGACTGTACTTGCTGAAGAAGAAACACTCAGGGAGGTAGCAGGAACACAAGTGGGAGGCTTGGGGGAGTGGAGGACGGTTAGAACCCTGGAATGCTTTACGGTGTACTTGGTCTAACCACACTGCCTATCAGTGAAGAGCAGCATAAAACCAGAAGTGGGACACCAGAGTAATAGAGCCAAGACCACTGCACACACAGAGGAAACACTTATAGTAATATTAGGTAAGGGGTCAGAGAAACCACAAATTTCAAGGACACAGTTTCTGTGAGAGAATCTTGAGGACAATTAATGGGGCTTCAAGAATAAGTAAGTCCTCAAATCAGAATAAAAGAATTGTCACTAAAATAAGCATTCAACTAGAAAGACGAGTACCCCGTAAAGCTGAAAAAAGATATAAGGAATGGAAAGCAGACAGGAAAAATGCAGAACGTAAGCAAGGAACGAGATAGTACATATGTGTGAAATAATAATCCCAGGACATAGAAAAAGAAGTTACAGTGTCTTTGGCCATTAAAAGTCCAAGTAATACAGCAAATCAAATATTAGAAGCAATAACTTATTGGATTTTTTCTAGAACAATAGAATGAGTAGAAAATACAGACAGCAAACTTTCACAGGGACAGGTCTTCCAAGATGAATATCATAGTGTATTAGTTAGACCATTGAATTTGAGAAAGAAAACTCCTTGGGCAAGGAAAGCTCATTTCCCGAACCCTGCTACTCCTTTGTAATTGTAGTCAAGTCTCCTGGTTATCATGTTGTGAGAAGGCCATCTTCTGGGAGACCCAAGCACAAAAGATGGGTTTGGTGTCACCTGGAACCCAATCCTGTAAGGCTAGGACACTCATGCGTTTGTTGGAAAATAACAGGGTGTATCTTGCTAGGGCTTTAATAGAAAACAGATGCAAATTCGCTGAGTTGAGAGGACCTTAAAGCTACTGAAAAGGAAGGGAAGAAACAGGATCATGCGAATGGCACAGAGAGATGAAGATAAATATTGTTGAAGCCATACTGGAAAAATATAGTGTGAAAACCCGTGATAGATATGTGGACAACAGGTAGGCAGGCAAGCGGTAAGTAACTAGAGGGACAGAGATAGAATATGCAATCAATAATTGCCACATGCAGCTAGTTCTAACTTACATGGTTAAGAGAAGCCCGATGCCTAAATATACAGCCTCGCTGTATTGTGCCCACAGCAAACACTAGAATGAAAGTCAAACTTTTGGATGGAGGAGATGACTCAGTCAGGAGATAAATTACTTGCAGCTGGAGTTCGAGGGGCTAAGACCATATCCCTAGCACCCATCTCAAAATCGGGGTGTGGCAGTAGCTGTCTTCATGGGCAGGGACAGGAAGTATGAGAACTTAGGTTGGTAAAGCACACATTTAAATCTTTTATTATAGAAGTTTCAATGTTACTTAATTTTTTGCTGCTAGTGTCTATTTCACCTCTTGTTTTACTGTTAGGATACCCAAATATTACTTGAATGCTGAAATATTTTAATTATTAATATCTAGAACACATTGACTAAGAAGTTAAGGCTCTGGGGAAGACAAAAGGTTGGCTTTTTCACAATTAAGTAAAAGACTGCAAATATCTATCAATTTAAAGTTCTCTTCCATTCTCAATTGACTGACTACTCAAATAAGAAATGATGTAAGACCTACTCTGAAGCATGACATTCTCTTTCCTGCGGCAGACTTGCTTTCTCCTGCTGCACTTAGGCTAAAATGGATTCTTGCTCCCTCTGTACTCAAGCATCTCAGGAAACAAGTTATACGTTGTGTCACTTAGGTGTTAGAGACAGAGCTGCACATAAAATTTTGCAGCAAAAGTCCAAACTATTTTATAAGATACAAGGAAAAGAACTCTGATGTTCTGTTTCTTAAAGTATTATTTACAGAATACCTTATCCTCCCTTGCAGAATCTGCCATTGATAAATATTGACATGGCAAGTGATCATACACATCCTTTTAATTGCAAATGGCAAGCGGATGCACAAGCCATCCAGGCTGATCTCAGATAAACTTCAGTACTTAGTGTGTTGAGTCACAAAGAACAGATCAGGCTCCTGGTACACTGGAGATTTAGGTGGACAATGGTCCGCCTTACTCCCAGTATTAACGGTAAGGTTCAAACTGCACATTTCCAACAGGCTTCAGTGATGTCCTTTGTACATTTTCCTTCTTGGACACTAGAGGGAGGTTGTTTGCAATCTGCCACTTCAAAGCATGTTTGTATCAAGGTGGCCATGCTCTGATTTCCCATCTTCATCTGGTCTCTGGCTGCAAGGAAAAAAATGCAGCTCTGTATGCTGATAGCTCCCTCATCACAAAAGACATTTCTATGGCTACTCCTCTACCATGCATGGGAAAAACACCAGTTAAGGAACTAGTCCACATCTACTTATAAAAAGAAAGTCTAAATTGGGGAATGTAACACAGATAAAGGCATCTAACAGAAGTAAACATAGCTCAGACAAGTTAACCTATTTGTATTTACAAAGCAAATGTTAGTTGATCGGTTGCTTGGCTAATTAAGACATGGCCTCACACAGCCCAGGCTGGCTTCAAAATTCCTACTTAGCTGAAAATGACTTTGAGCTTCTAATCCTCCTGCCCATGGAGTGCTGGGATGGCTGGTGTATACCACCATGTCCAGTTTAAATGATGCTGCGGATCAGGCCCAGGGTTTTGTGGATGCCAGGTAAGCAATCTACCAACTGAGCTAAACTCTAGTCCCCAAAATTGTATTTTGAAAAATATAGTAGCTAAACTTTTAGAACATCAGAGGATAATATCATTTGATACAACACATTCTGGTATAAAATATACAGTGATAGATTATCTGTGTTTATGTTCTTGACTGTCCTCTGGCTCCTTTGATCCCAAGAGGTACTTTCCCTCTCTGAACCCTCTCCTGCATACCCTTCTTTATCACCTTTGCGTGGTCTCATTTCTCTGCCATCTATATAGTTCACTCTCTAACCAGATTTAGCTTTTTACTTTAGCTAGATGGGTATCCAATGCATAGACAATATCTCATGTTAGAAGACTAACTTAATCCTCTTCAAATATACTCGGTAAAACTCTTCTGTGCTTTTCTTTAATAGTGATTCTATGATCTCAACATCTGTTACTTTGAAATGTGTTTTTGTGAAGATAATGCCATTATCTTTCTCCGACAAAGAGTCTTAACACACACTAACACTGATGGATAGCCCCCTTATCTTGTCTTTTTTGTGGTTTGGCACTTGAACTTGCTTCACTTTTTTCTCAATTCCTGTGAATAAGAAATCCTTTTTTTTTTTTTTTGTCATTTTCTTCATTTATAATTCACCTCTATTTTCTTTTATCAGACTTGAAACATTGTGAGAAATGTCTTAAAGCAGGAAAACTATAAGAAAAACCATGTCATTGTATCAAGTAAGTCTTTGATGCTGTGCCAATGAAGCGTATTTAATAGCCTCTCTCCTTTGGACACTATCCCTCTGAAAATTGTTTTATCACTAGCCATCAACTAATCCCTGGTAGAACATCAACTCTCAGTAGCTTAAGTTACTACTCTAGGGGATGTTTCTGTTAAAAAGAAAAAAAAAAAAAAACAGAACTTGAGGGGCTGGAGAAATGGCTCGGTCTTCAAGAACAGTGACTGCTCTCACAAAGGACCTGGGTTTGGTCTCCAGTTCCCACATGGAGGCTAACAGTAACCTCTGACTACAATTTCAGAGGATCTGGCGCCCTCTTCTGGCCTCAGAGGCAAACAGTCCAAGCAAAGGTATGCAGGCAAACATTCAAACCCATAAAATAAAAAAAATAAATACTCCTTTAAAAATAATATACAGAGGCAGATGCTCACAACTAACCATTGAGCTGATCAAGGGGTTCCCAATGAAGGAGTGAGAGAGAAGACTGAAGGAGTTGAAAGAGTTTGTGGCCTCATGAGGAGAGCAACAATACCAACCAACCAGAGCTCCCAGGGTCTAAACTGTCAGCCTGGGAGCACATGGGGAGGAGCCCATTGCTCCAGTAGGGGAGAATGACAGTGTCAGGCAAAGGTGAGTGAGGAAGTCCTTGGTCCAGTGAAGGCTGGACGCCCCAGTTTGGGGAAATCGTGGGTGGGGAGGTGGGAGTGGGAGGGTGGGTGGGGGCATATCCTCATAGAAGCAGGAGGAGAAGGGATGGGATAGGGGATTCCTGGGTGGGTGGGGAATGGGAAAATGGGATTACATCTGAAATGTAAATAAAGTATCCAATTTTAAAAAGAAAGAAAAGAAAGTTACATTGTTTCCCCCCAAAAAATATTTAAAAAGAATGAAAAATAAAACAAGAAGTAAGCTTAAAATCTGTGAGAACTCCCAAACTAAACAAGTGAATCTCCATACACATTGGGGAAATCACTAAGCACTCTGAATCATGACAATGAATCAAGAAGTTGTAGCTCTTCAGGCCATCGTAGGATAAAAGGTCTTTGTGTTGGTAGACTTCGTCTGGATGATAATGATCTGGTCAGTGACCCATGGCTGGCAATAACACCGTTAGGAGTTTAGGCAGGCACTAGAATTCAAGCGTTACAGAAGTGGGTGAAAGTTTGGAAGACAGGGCTTATCTTGCTTAGGTTTCTCAGTGCCATGCATCCTCCTTATGGCAGGAGCAGTCTGGTTTTTGATTGCAGGTGGAGCCTCTAACTCCTTTCCTTGTCACCTCTCATTTGAAGTCTCCAACTGTGAACATTGGATCAAGAAACAACAATTTGTTATCTTCTGTTCTGGGTCACAAAATCGAATTCTTAGCATCAAGAAAGGGCGTTGAAGGAAACATTGGAAATAAATAGCTCTTGTTAGGACTTAGGGGTGTGGGCCAGCTGTAGATTGGTTGTCTAGCTCTGGGTTTAATCCTCAAAGTTATCTCAACTGGGAGAGTGTGAGGATACCAGAGAATTCAAGTTTGATCCAAAGATGTTTGAGAATTTATCATACTATCTGTTATCACTTACTGTGGGATAGATATCATATGAAAACTAAAGCCTGTTATTCCCTGGTAAGGATCTATCTGCTACGACTGACAAGTTCATTTTCAGGTTTGTATGTTTCATTATTCACAGACTTTGAGTATAGTGATTTTGCTATCTACTATAAAGTTGCATTTTATCTCTCTTCTTGGTTTATAAATCTCTCTGGGTGGGTTATAAGGTTACAGAGAAAACTGTTCTGAACTTTACACAGTGAGTTTACAGTGAATAATGGAAGAAGCCCAGTGGAGAACATGCCTCCTTGGATCCCAAGCATCTGAGGATCAAATGCATCTCAGCAGAGCATCCAGAACTGGGGCCAAGTTGTGCTTCCCCCTGCTGCTTCCTTCAGGAACATCACCTCTCTGCTGGTGCAAGGTTTCTTTCTTCTGTAACTTTAACCTCAGCAGATCTTTTCTTTTCTTTTCTTTTCTTTTCTTTTCTTTTCTTTTCTTTTCTTTTCTTTTCCTTTCCTTTCCTTTCCTTTCCTTTCTTATTTATTTATTTATTTATTTATTTGTTTGTTTATTTATTTGCCAATCATACCTTTTTATGTTCTCAGAACTCAGGTTTCAGCAATGTTGATCACTCAACCAATCATTCTAAATTCCAACTTCCTTTCTAACAGCTTGTGATCTGTTCACTTTTGAGGTAAGTGTGCCTGATACAAATGAATGCAATGATTCATCACACTATAGCTTTGTGATACAGATAGATAGGTAGAAGATTGATAGATTTAGATAGATAGTAGATAGATAGATAGATAGATAGATAGATAGATAGATGATAGATAGATGATAGAAAGAGAGATAGAAAGATATATCTCAAATATAGGAAAAACATATAAAAGAGAAAGTTGATTTTCAAAACAGATGGAAGCAGGAAAACAATAACTATGAAAACACTAATCTAATTACCATAGGAATACTGGGACTTTCTCGCTGGACAGACAGACTAAGTCATGAGTCAGTAATGAGGAAAAAATCGAAGAGGGAACACCTTTTAGGAGTACAGTTGAATGCCAGAAAGATGACTCAGTAGGTAAAGGTACTTGCCACCAAACCTGAGTGCCTAAGTAAGACACACACATACCAAATGAATGAATGAATGAATGAATGAATGAGTGTTTAATAAATAAATGTATGTGATCATACTAATATAATACTAATACCTTTAAAAACAGAACACTGTAATATATGTTCTACAGTGGTCACTTTGGTTTGCATTACAGGATAAAATATGTAAATATCTCAAAAGATTCATGAGACATATCTGAAGTTCTTGTATGCCTGATGTCTTACAAATTTTAAAATCAACAGTATTGACTCTATAGTATCCAGAAATAGTATATGTATATATGTTAGGATTAAATTAAGCTTTTAGAAACAAACCAGACGTTACAGTCACTCTGATAATTGTTTAGAGATGTTGGGTTTAGCAGATAGTTCAGGGAGGGGGAGAGGAAATGAGAAAACGTCAATGACTAATCCACAGATCAATTGAAAAATCTCCAAATTGTTTTTGATGTCACAATGGATATAATTTTTCAAGACATCATAAATAATTTAAAACATACTCCTATTGCTACAGATAATTTTATCTAAAACATAGAAATGATAACCATTCACAACCAACTGTGGCTGGCTCAACTTAGGAAATCTTTATGACCTAATATACAGAGTAATCTTGGAGGAAACAAAAGCAAAAAAAATATTTCAAGCCCTCCAAGATCTGATTTTTTTTTTCCTGAAGGGTGACATATTGAAACAATCTCTACTAAAAAGCATACTGATGAAGCCATGGAATTAAAGATGCCATTTCAGAAGATGAAAGAAGAAACTCATGAATCCAAGTCAATGAAACAAACAAATGTAACATAAGACACACGTTATAATTCTTTATGGATCTAACACTGTCCGGAATTCCTAATTTATTAAGGTGATTTTGACAATATTTTAATTCATAAGTCAATCTGAAAATTCAACTTGAGATTTTTTATGTTTAAAGACTTTTTTAAAAGTTCCGAGATAGATTGAGCTTCTAGTGCCAGGTGTTGTTTACCTGCTGTCCTTGGTTTATGTACTCTGAGGCAGGCAAACATTAAGGTGTTCCAGGGAGGCTGGAATTTCCTCATACACACAGTGATAAGCCAGAAAACTAACAAACTTCAAAAGGAAACTATTGTCAACCCATCTCTGTGTTCTATGGGGTTGAATATTAAAAGAGTCACTGCAGAAAACAACCATGGATATATTTAAATGTTCGAAATCTAGTTTCCGAGGAAGGGGATATATTCTTCCTAGCTCAAGCCATGTGCCATTTATAAGGAGAGAAAATGTTAGGATCAAGATTGTGAAATCACAATTAAGCAAAGTGACTATATCAGAATTTTATGGTTGGTTCCACACTTCAACATAGTATCACGGTAATATATCATGGCTGTAGGCTTAGATTTTTTAAAACCCACTTTTAATAAGGGTTCTCAAATGCTTTGACTCTCGTTTCTAGCCCACTGTCCAAAGGTAGAGGAGAAAAGATGGCAAATAGGACAAGGGGATGGGGACCCGGTTTAGATGTAGTTGGGGGGGGAGGATTCCAATCTCTGTTTGTCAGGATACCACCAGTCCAGTTCAGTAGTTTTAGAATACCAAATCAGCAGTGATGGCAAGATCTAGCAAAAACTGCCAGCATTCCACCGAATCAGCAGGAACAACTAGGACCAGCCAGGATGCCAGAAAAAGCTCTCTGCAGTGCATTTCTCAACAAAGTGACGATCAGCTGTGATGAAGACACAAAACCAACAAAGCAAAGCTAGCTACGCAAGCACACTGTCACTATCTGGTGAGTCCTATTTGTACTTTCTCCACACAACATGTGTCCTCCCATGGATCTTACCTCAGTAAAATGCCACATGAATCTGCATCACCGGACATACCCCAGATCTTCCACTTCACATGACAATAACATTTCATCACTGAGTAACATGTTTAGCTTTTGGAAGGTTAAAAATTAGTTCCAAGAGTAATGTTTAAAAATGTTTTAAGGATGCACACGCCCTAGTGATGTAGGGGAGAGTCATTGAGGACAAGAGAACTGAACACCACGGAAGCTGAAGAAATAAATAGTCCTGAGTGAGTAGGACATACAGTGAGGAGACTCTAAAAGGAGTAACTCCAGAAAGGTTTTAGGTTAGATGTGGCATGATCCTCTAAAATTGGTACTTTCTGAGCTTAGGCAGCTCAAAGAATGCATGGCCAGCTCAGTACCTCTCTAGGACAGTGGGTATGTCATGTATGTGGGTATTCTCAATGACTAGCCACAATACACATAGTGATGAAAATGTTCACTGACCAAAGGGACAGGAAATGAATGACATTCTGCATATAGACAAGACTGCCATTGGAAGTGATCTTGACAAGCAGGTGTCTAGCCTGTTACATAAAGGTTTTGTGGTGAGTGAAACAGTGAAATGCAATATTATTTGAAGCTTAATGTTTCATCCTAATTTATAGAACCAGCCTTGCCCTTTGAGTCAAGAGAATTCTGCAACTAGCTTGACATTATGCAAGGAGTGATATCTCATCTGGGAACTGACACCTAACATTAGGGTTCTTTTAAACTCTGTAACTTATGACTTTACAAAGTGACTTAAAAGGCCAAACTACTGAAGAAGCATTGTGTTATTATGAAGTCATTTTACTCTAAAATTAACTAATATTTTTAAAATATTTATTTTGTTATTTTTATAAAAACATTTAACTCTATACAATAAAATTTATTTTTGTCCTTTTATCCAACTCAAATGTGGAAAGTCATTTAAGCGATGATGTTATTAATATGTGGTCATATCATTGATTACTTTGATGTGAAAATGTCTATATATCTACTTAGCAACTTACATATCCATCTGGACTTCTCTGTCTTGTGGTTATCAGAAAAACAGTGCTAATATAATAGTAAGTTATATCTGGAAAAAAACTAAATATATACATTGAAAACAAGAAAGATAAATAGTATTCAGATATTAATTAATTAATTTATTTATTTATTGGTTTTTTGAGACAGGGTTTCTCTGTGTAGTCCTAGCTGTCCTGGAACTCACTCTGTAGACCAGGCTGGCCTTGAACTCAGAAATCTGCCTGCCTCTGCCTAAGTGCTGGGGTTAAAAGCATGTGCCACCACTGCCCAGCCAGATATTAATTTATTATTCTCATCTTTATACCTACTTCCCAAATTAAGACAAATAAACCAAACTAATAGTGCAGAGAATTATTTCTCCTAGATAAAACAGGTAAAATCTTTTGAATATCAGTCTTGTTCCTTCCGGGCAATTAAATCTAAAATATTTATATAGCTACAGCTAAAAGCTACTACTTAGTTAGACAGAATTCGAACTATAAAGGAAATGCATAACTTACATGCACCCAACAGGGAAAAGTTCATCGGATCTGAGGGCACATGGACTAAACTTTTCACCATCTGCGCATGAAGTAGAAGTAATTCATCTCCAAGGTCAAGAGATTATACTACATCAGAATCACGAGTAGAAGCAGAAAGTTTAAACAGAATACAAAAATACATATTTTTTTTACTTGAAGATGGAGGTGAAGTAATTAAAAATAACAGTAAGGACTGAAGAATTCAACAGTTTAATTCAACAAATGGTTGTGACAAATGGACTCAAGGAGTGTTTCAGGAGACAGAGATGTGTCAAGAACATGAGCTGTCAAGCCACTACTGTTTCACAGAGCAACAGGTATGTGAAGAAGGTCTATACCTCAGTGTAGCAAAGAAACAGACCAACAGTGGTGCAGGGGCTCATCCAGTATGGAAGATGAATACCATGAACAATCAAGTCTAGAGGTTTGGGGAAACATGTAAGAGAAAGCTCCAGAGAGGGGAGACATTCCGAGATGAAAATCCAGCCCACTGTTTACTTTCCTGCCATCCACTTTCTATATTCCTGAAGAGACAATGCCTGTTTGGGAAAATGTAGGAGGTTCATCACATCAGGGTTTGATTTTATTCCTTGGCAAGAAATGAAGGAAGAGAACAAGGGGCCAGAAACCATGGTAATTAGAGGAGGAGGTTCGAAATCTAAACAATTGTAATAACCAAAGAGAAAAGCTTTTAAATCAATTGTAAATTGAATTTAGGATAATCAGGCAGCATCATTTTCCTCTGTATCTTCCAAAATGATCCAGGTCTGCCAAACACCGTCCGCAAACTTATCCTGAACATTTGTTTCCACTAGAGAGTGAAAATTGTTTCTCTAATCTACCCCCCCTTTTTTTTTGATGCTCTGTCAGGAGCATGGCCTATAGGCCTTGAAATATTCAAAATTCATTTTCAAAGATCTTCCACAGGCATTCCTGCGTTGTGCCTAAAATAGCATCTGGGGATAGAGATTAAGGAAGTTGGTTAATTATGTCTCAACCAGAGTAAGCTTATAACTACATAGAAAAAAAAAATCACATGCTTGGAGAACAGATTCAAGGTAAAGCCTTTTTCCGTGTTCTCTAAGTGATCTCATGAAGAAGAGTATGAGGCAAATATAAGGACAAGATCATTTGTGGATAGTGCTGTTAGGTAACGTTTTACAATGACAGGTGTATATAGCTCAAATCTTAGATCCTTGACCCGGGCTGTCATTTAAAATGTCAGTCACATCTCAGGTACCGCAGGTGTTCATTTCCTCATCAGACCTTTATCCCAACTCTACAACTCTGCAAATTTACAAGTATGCATGAGCTAAGAACCCTGTATGCGTTTTTCTTCTGAAGTCTTCTTAAGCTGTGGTGTTGAGGGGCAGTGTAGAGAAAGGAGACTTGACAGGATTTTCTAGCAGAGTAAATTGTCCACACAATATACTGATATGTGTCACCAAAGAATTTCAAGTGTAGACTCTGTATCTCTTTATAGAGAAGAAAGCAAATGGCCCATGCAACTAGAGTGGAACTACTCTGGCCCCTGCTCTGCTGACCATTGACTTTGACCTTGCTAACCTTGAGAATCTACGAGTCCCTGCAGTTAAGCACTAATGAGTAGTCTAAGGAGATGTGACAGGCTCCATATGCACAACATAAGCTGTGCATGCAGACCTAAGAGCTCAGTATCTGAAGTTCTGCGTAGCTCTCCAGCTCCATCTATGTAAGGACAATTTTGGACCTAGTTGGCCTGCAGCAATAAAGCGTATCATTAATAATGTAAATGTTGCTCTATATTTTTAAAGATTCCAAGGAACGCCATAAAACAGCTTGCTTCCTCTCAAGAAGGAAGTAAGGATACATTTATTTTGACAGATGATCTCTTTCCAAACACTAGTTGTAAATTAGTCACTGTTTCCCTAAGGCAAGCTCCAATTTCCCCAAACTAGAGAAGACAGTTTTATTTGCTATCCCCCATGTAGTTTTGGTGTCAGCATTGTGTTCCCGAAGTGGTGGTTTTAATGTGAGTCACCCGCGAGTTCGGTGGCTTAGAATGAACCTGTTTAAATGATGGTTCAAACTCCAGGGTTCACAGAGCAAAATTTACTCTGAACCACTCCATTTTAATTTCCCAGGGAGATGGATATTTGTGCATAAAAGAAAACTGCTTCACCGGTAGTATATTTAATATTGAGCTGTTCAGTGTTGATGACTTCAGTGTGCCATTCTCTTTTAATAAGGATCCTATAGTTCAAACTTTTATGAAGTCCTATTTTAGAGAATATACCCCCACTGGCTTTCATGTGTTCTTCTCTAAGTTTTATTTAGATTGACTAACGTTGACATAGAATTCTTAGTGGTAGAGTCATGTATGGAAGGCCAGCAAGAAGGGTTCCAAATCCAGTGATTTTGCTAGGAATCACATCTTTGGTCATGCAGGTTCTCCTGAGTACAGGAGATGCACGGGGAAGACACTTGGATTCTGACCAAACTCATCTTGGAGTAAGACATCCAACAGTATCATTTGCACTACTGCCCATTCTTCGCTTGAGTGAACTCTTGGATTTTTGCAATGTCCTTCAGGCTCATGTGTTTCCAGGAGTGCATTCTCATTTACTCAGCTAGGTACTTTTAGAATGGTTCCTAGGAATGGAGGGATTTAAAAAATAACTAACCTAATGATCTCGGTAGCTGGAAGGAATTACTTTTGATCCTGGAGGTATAGAAAAAATGGACTTTCTATTTCATTTTATGAGAGAGGGCATGCTGGTGGTAAACACCAATGATAACTACCTTTGGTTTTCCCTTTCTGTATAAAGGCTTCCTCCTAGAGATGGCTCTGAATATTCCTAAGAATGTGTCTTTTATGTAGATTTTAATGTCCCTTTTATCTTTAAGTGTGTGAGTCCCCTTTGTCCTTTTGTCCCATGCCCAGAAGAATAGGCATGCCTTTTGGCCATCACCTCACTGAAAAGGGCTTGACTGTACTTGTCTTTATCTGATCAGGGCTCAAGTATTCCAGACAGCCTCCTCCCACTGGCATCCCGGGAGTGCTTCCTTATAGGCGAGTAGTCTTTGGCTCTGTCATCTGACATGGCTGCATCAGAAACCAGGGCAGAGCCCACCATTATTGCAGGGCTGTTGTTCCTGCAACAATCCAGAGATAAGGAGCACTTATTATGATGAGTTTAGTGATCTCAGTGATGAAAGAAGTACTTACCAGTGTGCTTCAGCCACTGCAGCCATGGATATCACAGAGATCTGGAAAGAACGGTAATGGCAGACAGAGACACAGGACTCTGGGTTCATATCACAAATAAACATATTTATTTTTTCCATATTGTTTAGCTAGCTACTAGAAATAGTACCACAAGTATAGTTTGAACATCCCACAGATATTCTTCCTAGGGTTTTTCTTCTGCTCACAGCCTTTGGCACATCTGGCCACATCTGGGTCAAGGTTTATATCCAAGGAAGGAATTGAAGACTATCTGGACCCAAGCAGCAGTGCTTAGCGGAGTCTTCCCTGAAACAAGTGAAGAAGAGCTGACTCTTCACCTACCACAATATAGACCGAGAATTCTACGTACCCCATACAAACTTATCATATTCATATCATCATTAGCCTGTGGCATCTTCCATGGACAGTTACTATGTTCTTCTCAACCTTCAAGGAAAGAAAATTATAAATATTTTTGAGATATCCTAGGAGGTGACTATGACAAAAATAATCATATAACTCAAAACTTTGAGATGGATCCTGCAACAACTAGAGAGTATAAAAGAGTTTTATTTTAACTAATAAAAATTTAATTGATAAAAATGAATAAAAAATCAACTCCTCTATCACTTAAAATATTAAATGTAACTAAGCTAAGGCAAGAAGATTGCCAAGAATTCAAGGCCAATCAAACTACATAATGAGTTCTAGACTAGTCTGGGCTATAAAGAGAGACTGCCTTGAAATTTAAAGTAATTAAAAATTTAATTATACTTTTAAATACAAAGTAATATATCAAAAACAAAATTATCAGCACATATATGAGTGGTTTTAAACATTCTAATTTTTCTAGGGAAATCTTTTATTGTTAAGATAATTTAATTTATTATGTTATTTTAAAGAAACAATTGTCTACTGTTGTATTATAATTATTTTCTTACTAACTCAGTCTGTCAACAGTACTTAATTTGTATTTACTCTAAATACCAAATTCTATCCTCAGTTCTTTCCAGTAGAATAGTTTGCTCTTTGCTGTTGATGGGTGGCATTCCAGAAAGTAATACTACTGTATTTTAAAGGATGTGTGTATGTGCATGTGTATATGCGTGTGTGCTTGCATGCATGTGTGTGTGTGTGAATGTGTGTGTGTGTTGTGTGAAGACTTTGATTTTATATTTTACATATGGTTTAAAATTAATAAGAAGCATGAGGAACGGTATTCTATGTCTTTAAAAGCTATGGGATGGTAATCAAATATATCCAGGTAATCAAATATAGTCAAATCAAAGATGATTAACGTACCAAGCTTTGTCTGTCAAGAGTCAAGTTATAAAGTGACTATCAACAGTGCAGAGTATGCAATGTGCCACTTCACATCTGCCTTATAAAATATCTTCTGGGAGGCTGGACAGACGGATCAACAGGTAAGGGTGCTGCTGTTCTTGTAGAAGGCCCAAGTTTGGTTCCCAGCACCGAAGT
The DNA here is from genome assembly GCF_011762505.2 of Arvicanthis niloticus. Classification (NCBI taxonomy): domain Eukaryota; kingdom Metazoa; phylum Chordata; class Mammalia; order Rodentia; family Muridae; genus Arvicanthis; species Arvicanthis niloticus. The sequence goes on along the minus strand of NC_047661.1, from coordinate 108,996,780 downwards.
CAGGTAGTTCACAACTTCCTGTAACTCTAGTTCCAAAGGATCTCACAACCTCTTCTGGCTTCCACTGGCAACCACAGACACACTGGTGAGAATAAAAATAAGTATTTAAAGGGAAATACAACACTCTAGGAAGTTGATAGGAAGGACGAGTCATCATGCTTTGGTTCGGGATAACTCAAAGTCAGTTCAGTTCCTTGGTGGATTCCACAGAATGTGAAGCTTTGGTAAATCTTGTAAAACATGAAGTTAATCATGAAATTCAACAGCCCTCCCACCTCCAAAAAAAAAAAAAAAAAAAGGTTGGCAAACTCTTCTGCCACCACATTTCTCACTCTGGTAGCTGTGTTTGTCCATTACTTTATTAAAAGGATTAGTTCATGGCATGCCATGAACATGGATGCACACTTGGTAGGAGGTTTCAGATGAGATGTTAAAGGTTGAGCAAGTATACATTAAATACAAAATTTAGAGAAGCATCTTAGGAAACCATGGAGTACATCATGGGGAGGCCATTACCTATACATTTTGAAGATTACTGAAGGCCTCAGCAACTACATAGATTGGAAGTGCAATAGAATGAATGATGTATCATACTTGGCATAATGCTACCTTGGTGGAAGGACACTTTAAATAAGGGAAACAGGGACAGAGCCCTGGGACAAAAAGAAGCTTGTTCTGCCCTTGTGCCTAGGACAGAATGTTTCCCTGGAGTCTCAGAGTGATAGTGGTCACATGTTGCAGGAACCAGTAGAGCCACAGACAGAAGGCAGACCACACCAGCCCTGTTTCCATATTAGGACTTGCTCTGACAATAAAGACATATCTCCAGAAGAACTTACACACAGAAGTAACTTGACTGAAAACAAATTGAAGCATCCAGAGGTGAAAAAGTCCAGGTGACTTTAAAGATATGGGTGAAGAGGTGGATCCTGGGAGGGATACCATGTCCCTATTCATAAAGGGTAAGAAAATGTTTGTTTATGGCTATGTACTAATTAATACATGGAAAAACAACTGAGACAGTACTCAAGGAATTCAATAGTCCTGACAAATTGATGTAAGTACTTATGGGTTAAGGAATGGGCAAGGTTAATGGCTCTCAAGAGAATGGCAATGAATAAAAAATATATTAATAGAGATAAAAGTGATACAATCACATTGAGATCCAGACATTGTGATTGAAGGTTCAATGCCATTAACTCAGAGCACATCTCCTTTAAAGAAGTTAGCAGGTGTTAAGTTTATTAACTTTTCTGAAGATCCACTACCTGAGAGCAGTTGAACTAAGATAAACATGCAAGCAGCCCTGTTCCAGTCTACAGGCCCAGCTCTTGTTCTGTGGGCAACATGCATGCAGAGGTTAACAACAGCATGGGAGAGGCAGGGCAGTCAAAGGGAGGACAGAGAACTGAGGCTACTACCCCAGCATGACCAACACTACTGGTCCCTCAGAGTCCTTTCATGAAGCTCTTTCCATGCCTAAATTCATGTATTTCTACTGGGTGCTATTCTAGAAGCTATTAATAGATACAAAGCATCCCGGGTATGCCCCTGCCCCACTCCTATCCTACCCCCACCCCTTCCCTTCCCTACTCCTCTCTCATATTTTTGATGTACAAAGTTTCTTAAAATTAGCATTTTCTTTATCATGTTGCTAAATTTGAGATTTAACACACACACCCATTCCAGTTACTGGAAAAGTCCACAAATAACTAAACCTATAACTTATATTTCTCTTGGGTTGAACATGGACTAAATTTCATTGTTTTTATTTTCTAGAGAAATGACATTTAATGGTTTTATATATTATTTTTATTTTAAACAAAATATTTTGCAGTATGTCTATAGATAATTATCTATTCTATTGTCACCAGATCATAAATATAAAAGTTGAGAAGAGATTTGGAAAGGAAAGTCCCATGTTCATTGAAAATAGAAAGTTCAGGGATTGGAGAAATAGCTTATCAAGAAAGGTCCCATGCCATCACACCTGAAATCCTTAGTTTTGTCTCTCAAAACTATGTAGTTGAAAGAATAGCCAGTTCCTACGAGATTTCCTAGACTTCCACATTATCTTCACACACACACCCCCCACACCACACCAATTAGTAAATAAGTGTAAAAGAAGAATAGAAAACATAATCTTAAACACCAAAGGGACTTCAGTAGTTGACACATGCTTTTCTACAGAAGGAAAGGAAGAGTATGGTTTGCACCAGGTAACCTACAGGCTCACCATCACCAAGTATTATGTGAAAAGCAGGAACTTGTGGTTATTCACCATTTCTCTCTCTCATTCTCTCACTAAGATTATCTTCAAGATACCCATAGGCTTTATCACCTAGACAAGAAACTTGGTAAGTACAGTAACCACAAGTTAAAAAAAAAATGAGCTAATGCTTTGCTCTAAGTGTATATGCAGTGCCTGGTAAAAACCATAAAATGGTTATTGAACATGCATATAGTAAATAACCAAATAGCTTTAATAAAAACTGTTGTCAAGAGTCTTGGATAAAATATGAGTCCATTGTCAAAAGCCATTCAGAATGAATTTCTGTGAACAACTCTATGTGAAGTGGCTTAGATCATCATTTAAACTATAATCAAATATCAATTTTATTAGTGATCATAATCAGATACAAATAAACAAAAATATAAAATATCAGCAGTGAATACATGCCATGAATCAGCAACTGTCAAAACTCTTCTAGACTGTTTGGAAATCACTCTGTTTTCTTCTAACGTGCGAGCATACACTTTCTGCTCCTACAAAACTTGAAGTCAATATATTTTATTTAAATTTTGTCCCATACCTTTAAATGTGTCTTTTTTCTTTTTAAGAATTTATTTTATTAATTTTTGTGTCTGGATATTTTCCCTGATGTATGCTGTTGTACAGCTTGTGTGTGTGGTACCTACGGAGGTCAGATATCTCCTGGAACTGGAGTTATAGGCGATTGTGAGCCATCATGTTGGTACTGGAAATTGAACCCATGTTCACGGGACTAGTGTTCAATGCTCTGAAATGTTCAGCAATATGTTCAGCCCTTGTCTTTTTTTTTTTCTTAATCCATAAATCTATTTAGGAGAAAGTGTGCACCAATTCTTGGAAAACACGAAGTATTACATTTCTCTCCATAGTAAATATTGTATTTCTGGGGCTGGAGAGATCTCAATGGTTATGACCACTGGCTATTCTCAAAGAGACCCAAGTTCAGCTCCTACAACCCACATGGTAGCTCACAAACGTCTACAACTCGAGTTACAAAGAATCTGATACCATCTTCTGGCTTCTGTAGACATTGCGCACATCTCAAGAATAGACATATGCAGACAAAACACACACACATAAAATGGAAATAACCCTTTAAGAAAATACTGTGTTTCTATTTACTTTCTCAAGTTTGAAAAATATATGTGGCCATATAAGAATCTTTTTCAGTGATAATGCAGTTCTTAAAACTTATATGACATCTCATATATCCCATAGGCTCTTTCAAAATATCAGTATTGACAGTTCTTCTCAGTGAGGCTAAATAGACACTAACAGTAGTCCAGCCCTCTGATGCACTCAGGCCATGTGGCTTCACTTAAGTAATCAAGCTATCACTCCTCTTCGGCAGGGAGTTCCGAGTTACAGAACTTTTCTGCTGTGGTCTGAATAAACCTCCATGTTAATGCATCTACACTTAACCCCAACATTCTGGTATGAAGTGGCTATGCTAGAGCGAGGTCATTAAGTCATGAAGGTTTGCCATTGTGGGTAGAATAATGACTTGTGGGACATAGCCAAGGTCCCTTTGGACCTCCTATCCCTTCTGACCTAGTGATAGCATTCGTCATTTCTAGATGGGGCAGCCACAAACACACAGTCAACAGAAGTTCAAGATGGCTCACCACACCCAAAACTGGTTAGTGCTTTGCTCTTGGCCAAGACAAAATCTCCATACTTTACAAATCACCCAATTTAATGTATTTTACCGTAGCAGCTCAAAGCATTGAAGGTTCTAGTCCTGTAGCTGCAAACTTACATTGTTGTTAGCTGTTAAACAGATAACATCAAGGTCCACTCTCATTCCATAGTTTTTTTCTTTATATTTCCTTATCTAAGGTGGGAAGTATTCCAAACTGCAACTAGCATTTAATTCTTTTTGTATTTTTTTTATTTTGTATGCATGTATAGATGTGTATTTATGTGCTTAGACACATGTGTGTACATAAGCACATGCATGTGTGTGGGTGCATATGGAAGTCAGAACTCAACTTGTCAGTCCTCGGGCACTTTCATTTACTTGTTTGTTTGTTTGTTTATATTGGGTCTTTCATTGAGCTGAAACACACTATGTAGCATAGACTGGCTGGCTAGTGAGTCACAGGGATCCATCTTTGCCTGCCTGTCCTACCCTGGGATTTTCAGAGTGAACCACCATAATCGGCTTTTTTATGTGGGTTCTGAGCATCAAATTCAGGTTCACTTGCTGACAATGCAAGCATTTTACTTACTGATCTCTCTTTGAAGCCCCCCTTTTCTATATATTATATACAAAGGAAATGCATATTTCCAATTTCAGTGTCTTTTCCCTATTTTGCAGGAGCTAGTCAATTCATGGAGAATTACCAAATAAGATTTCATTCTACGTTCTGTAAACAGTCACAACTAACAAGAAAGGAAAAAGAGAAGAGGCAGATGAAGAATGTGGAATGCGGGCCATTTGGTTCTTGTGTTGGAAGACCGACCGTCACGAGCATTAATCTAGCGCAACCACTTAAATGTGATGCTCATAACCGCTGCATACTACTCTTCGCTGTATAGAGTGAGTCTTTCAATCTTTAACTCCTATGTGATGGAAGGGGGTGTGTTGGCACAATATGGACGAGGTAATTAAGCTGCATAACCATTTCAGTTAAGTTAGCTGATTCTCTAGGATAAACATCCTTTCTGAATGAGTCCTGAGTAGTATTATTAAATGTGTATCCTTTGGGAAAAAAGAGATTTAAAAAAATCATTTTTTTCAAGGTCCAAAAATTGTTCAGTAAATACCCTGTCTTCTAGAAGCAGGGGACTTTAAGATTCCCTGACAATTGAAAATAAATACCCTGTAACAAAATACATGTAAAGCAAAAATGTCCATAAATGCTTTCTTCAGGGGCACATGAAACAAAGATATCAAATAGAGTGACATTCTGTCTAACGGTGTTAAATAACACCCTGCGTGGCCACCCTATGCTGTGCCCTGAGCTCAATTTCAGAGTTCTAAATGTTGGCTTTGCCTTCAAAGAACCATGTTCCAGTTCTGGGACTGACTCTGCAGAGACCAGGTCCAACGTTAGTGAGAAAGTGAAGAATGTGGGGCTTTTGGCTTCAGAATTAGCCTCGATTTCATACGCTGCTGTTTAAACTGGTTCTTATTAATAGATCATGCAAGATCCCACCATTCCCCCTCCCCTGACCCACACAAATACGACACATTCTTCTAATCAAAAACAAATGTTCAGTCTTCAAGTTTCTGTTCCCCCACCACCACCCTTAGGCCCACCCTGACTTTCAGTGAGAGGCAAGGAAGTCGTCTGAGGGAGGGTGTGGACAGGCATGGAATGAATGTCTCCAGGAGGTGAGGGACACAGTCCTGAAATCAGATCAGGTGTCACATAGTGCCTTATATTTTCCTCCGAAGAGAACTGGGATTTACTCTAAATAAGGAATGCAGGAAATCTATATAACTGAGTACAGAGAGAAGTTCAGATAAAGTGTGTAACTTTTTAAACTGGGTAACTACCTTTGTGAAAGATAGGGTTTCTTTTTTTTTTTTAACCTTGAATAAAGATTTTGAAACTAATTGCTTTAACAATGAATGCTACTTTTTAAATCTTTTTTCATTTTCCCTTGTTTCTGATCTGCTCTTATCCATTTGAAGAGACAAGTTTTTGTTGTGGTGGTGGTTGATATGCCATTGAAGTAATGAACGTTTTTATTTTTCTTTCTCTCTAAGTCACTGGAATACATTTCTTTAAAAATTGTCCTCTCCCATGGTGAAATTTTTCTATAACATCTGGTGACCCTCTACATTACCCAATACTTAGTCTCTATTAGTAAGTCATATAAACTTAGTACTCATGTCTTCCTAATAAACAGATCAGTCTATCTTGTTTATCTCTAATAATGATTTTCATCGATGTGTATTTGTTGTTGATCTCTATTTGTTCTGAACAAAACCATGTCTGAAATGTGAACTCTCTTTTCTCTTCCACCTCCTATCCAACCATTAGCAAGTCTTTTAAATCTGTCTTCAATATATATGCAGAATTTAAATTCTTCTCTCATGCATTCCTACTAGCAAGTCCAAGTAATAGGGTTTTTTTTTTCTTATACATCTTCCATTATTCAAGTATATCTTGTGCTCTCTGTAATCGAAGTCTAACAAGCTTGGCATTCTTAGGATCAAACATTGCTCTTTGTGACATCTGCTATTTTGTAGTAAATTGGATTCTTGTGTTCATTATAATTTTAGATTGTGACCTCATGTTGTGTGAGACTTTATCTCGGGAAGTACCATCTGGGTTGAGGGTAAATACCTCCCGGGACATTGGGTTTTGGCGTTAACCAGGTGTTCTAAATGTGTAAGCAGCTTGGGACCATTTTTATGCTAATTTCAAGATTGTACAGGAAATTAAAACACCTAGCCTATTTGTGGACAAGACCTAGATAACTACTATCAAGAGAGATGTTTGCTTTTCTCCTCTCAAAATATAGACTCCAGTGTCAGATGTCATTGTTATCTAACTTTGCAGGTGAGACTCCATTTATTTCTCTCATATCTGTATTCCCAGACCTGTCCGTTGGCTTCATTTGCTTTCTCTACACAGCTGTTCTAAAGCTTCTGGTCAGAAAACTAACAACATGTCTCTAGCACCCTACTTTTTAAGAGGCACATCCCACACTCCAGCTTACTGATCTGCCTTCCCTCAAAATTCTCATATGCTTTTTAACATTTTGCATCTTAATAAGAAATTTTATATTCTGCTCACTATGTCTAAGTGCCTGTTAGCACGAATATCTCTAGGGGCCTCAGAACCTATGCCTTTTGTAGACAAATATTTACATTTTTAAATGCTTTCAAATTAAACATCACATGCCCTTGTAGAAACTTCGGAGATACAAGAAAAGGAAGTGTTAATTTCTTTGAATGAGTTCATCTGGACAACAAAACATCATATGCCCCGGGGTTCTCCTTCTTCATGCCATCCTTTTCAAGTGGTCTTTTTCCTTTGGGTGTATCACCTCATGGTTTCAAAGTACTTCCTGAATCTCCAGGGATGTGCTACATGTTGCCACCTGCAAGAGAGAGAAAGACTGTGGTGGATTTTGTTTGTTTCTTTTTAAGATGGGGAAACTAAACCTTTCCTTGGACCTTTATCACCTGCAATGGTTTGTATATGTTTGGCTTAGGGAGTGCCACTATTAGGGGATGTGGCCTTGTTGGAGTAGGCATGTCATTGTGGGTGTGGACTTTAAGATCATCATCCTGGCTGTCTGGAAACCAGTCTTGCACTAGCAGCCTTCAGATGAAGATGTAGAACTCTCAGCTCTGCCTACAATCATGCCTGCCTAGATGCTGCCATGCTCCCACCTTGATGATACTTAGACTGAACCTGAAAGCCAGCCCGAATTAAATGTCCTTTATAAGACTTGTCTTGGTCATGGTGTCTGTTCACAGCAGTAAAACCCTAACGAAGACATCACTTAAGGCCACTTAGTTCTCCCTCACCAGAACTGCATTTCAGGGTCCCTTCTTACACCATGCCAGGCTGGAAAATAAGGATCAGCATTTCACTTTCCAGAGCACAGGTTATCAACCCATAAAGCACCACTTGGTAAATTGTGGATTGGACACCATATGGGATCATGTGACTGCATGTTAAATGATGAAAAAAAAAAACTTGACAACAGTAATAGGTTTCAAAATGTGCACTGACCAAAGTTTAATTCAAAATCCAATGTGAAGCTGAAGTGTCCCTGGCAGTACTCATCCATACAGGGACACACGATTTCATTGCAGCCTTGGTTCTGGATGCTGAAAATACACTGCACTGCACATGTGCTGTGTAGCCCTGAAGAATCCAGAAGCACCTTAGCTCAGATTCTAGACTATTATATGAGAGGACTACGGTGCATTTACTGGACATACGAGGTTTTATACTTTGGTAGAAGCATAATGGTTTAATTACAGAAAACAAAAATGGCTCATGTGTTTCTCCTATTATTACTCAGTTGTATCAAGCTGATATATCTTTGACTTTTATTATGGTGTGACTTTCAATTTAAAAAACTGCTGCTTGATAGGCCCATAAGAGGAGACAGCCAGTAAAGTTATTTATTATGAAAGCCTTGTAACCTGAGTTTGATTTCCAGAACCCCAAACTTAGATAAAGACAGAGAGAATCAATTCTCCTGAGTTGTATATCACCATATATGTGCTATGACATTCATGCCCCACATCATACACACATACACATAATACTATTAAATAAAATTGAAGGAGATAAATAAAAACTATGAAATTTCTGTTTGAGGAGCTACTTTGTGGGATATTTTTACTGTTCATAATATATGGACATAATTAAATGCAGATTCAAGCATGCCTGATGTCTTAGTTACTTTTACACTGCCTTGTGAAGTGGAAGTTTCTGGAAATGTCAGGTGATACAGACTCACATGATGTTTTGCTGTGGCTGACTTATGTGTTGTTTTGCTAAGGCAATATCTGAGGGAGGGCATGTGATGTTTGGAAAAAGTATAAATAGGACTCAAAGGACAGTGACAGTGCGATTGCATAGCTGGCGTTATCTTCACTAAACTTCACTTCCCTGAGAGAGGCACGGCAGAGAACTTCTCCTGGCATCCCAGCTGGTCCTGATTGCTCCCACTGACTTGTGCTGATTCAGCAGAGTGCTGGCAGTTTCTGCTGGATCTTGCCACTGCTGTTGACTCATGTTTGATATCCTGAGACTACTGAACTGGACTGCTGGCATTCTGAAAAACAGAGATTGGAAGCACCCCAAGAAACTACTTCTAAACAGGTCCACAACCTCTTGTCCTACCCTATTATCTTTTCTCTCCTACCTTTGGAAGGTGGGCTAGTAGGGGTTCAGAGCATTTCAGAACCCTTATTAAAAGTAGGTTTTAAAAAAATCTAATCCTACAGCTGTGTGTACTGGCTGGTTTTGTATGTCAACTTGACATAGGCAAGAGTCATTAAAGAGAAAGGAGTCTCAGTTGAGGAAATGCCTTTATGAGAGTCAGCTGTAAGGCATTTTCTCGATTAGTGATCAATGGGGGAGGGCCCGACTTATTGCTGGTGGTACCATCCCTGGGCTTGGTGGTTCCATCCCTGGACTGGTGGTCCTGGGTCCTATAAGAAAGAATATTGAGCAAGCCAGTAAGCAGCACCCCTCTATAGCCTTTGCATCACCTCCTGCCTCCAGGTTCCAGGTCTGCTTCAGTTCCTGTCCTGACTTCTTCCAATGATTGACTATGATCTGGAAGTATAAGCCAAATAAATCTTTTCCTTCTCAACTTGCTTTTTACTCATGGCATTTCATTGCAGTAATAGAAACACTCTAACTAAAACACTGTGAGAAAATACTATGCCTGACACAGCTTATAAAAGGGAAACATTTATTAGTTCTTATGATTTTAGAGAGTTAAGAGTCCATGGCCATTATAATGGTAGCAGGCAGGTAGGCAGGCATGGCTCTGGAGGAGTAGCTGAGACATCTTGAGACAGAACCAAGAGGCAGAGAGAGAATCACAGAGACGATCAGCATCTTTCAGTACCTCAAAGCCCACTCCTGGTGCCACACCTCTTCCAGCAAGGCAACACCTCCTAATCCTTCCCAAACAGTTCCATCAATGGGTACCAGCTATTCAAACATATGAGCTTATGCTCAGCACTCTCATTCCAACCACAGTGCCTGAGTTTCACCACTGTATAAGAAACATTAAAGAACAGCATTTTATCATATAGGCTGGGGATTCTGCCAGATTTTAGATATTGTTGATATTTGGCTTAAGTTCTGAGTGTTTAATAGTGAAAATACTGCCATCATTCTCTGTCAAGTATGCTTAATAAATGGCACTGAATGAGACATCCATAATAACAGCAGAAAGGAAGACTACCTAGACAAGAATAAAAATTGGGGATATTTCTATGATTTACTGTGAATATGTAAAAATTCTCCCAAATGCCTCAAGTGTCAACTTTTATTTATTTAAAAGTTCTAGAGTAGAGATGTACTAACTTTTAAGATACTACTCTATTCATGTTATTTTATCAGCTGTCTGTGCTAATTTTAAATTATTTTTATTCTTACATGTAAGAACATCTTGATAATTTCATACATTATAGACTAAATATTTGTCATATCCACTTCCAGCTCCTCTGTCCCCAGATCCCTAATAGATCCCACTCCAGCCTTCATTTCTATTCTTTGAAGGAAATAACACACTGAGCCCAGTTTAAGCTGTTCAAGACCACTTTTACTTTTTACTGTTTTTACCCTCTTACTTGAAATAGCTGCATTTATGTTAACTCTTGAATGTAGTCATATTATTTTGACTTTTCTAGGAAAAGAAACAATTACAGTTCTTGATGTATATACATATGTGTGTGTTTGTGTGTTTGTGTGTGTGTGTGTGTGTGCATGTATGTATGTGGGTACATGCAAAGGCACATGTGTGGGTTTTTTATTCTTTTATAATTAATTTTTATTGAATATTTTATTTACATTTTAGATGTTATTCCCTTTCCCCATTTTCCCCCACTAAGAAACCCCCATCCCATCCCCTCTCCTGCTTCTATGAGGATGTGCCCCCACCCACACACTCCCACCTCCCCGCCTTCAAATTCCCCCACACTGAGGCATCCAGCCTTCACAGGACCAAGGATCTCTTCTCCCACCTATGCCTGACAAGGCCATCCTCTCCTACATACACAGCTGAAGTCATGGGTCCCTCCCTATGTGCTCCCAGGCTGGTGGTTTAGACCCTGGGAGCTCTGGTTGGTTGGTATTGTTGCTCTCCCAATGGGGCCTCAAACCCTTTCAACTCCTCCAGTCTTCTCCCTAACTCCTCCATTGGGAACCCCTTGAACAGTTCAATGGTTAGCTGTGAGAATCCGCCTCTGTATATGTCAGACTCTGGCAGACCTCTAAGGAAACAACCATATCAGGCTCCTGTCAACATGCACTTCCTGGCATTTACATCAGCATCTGCCTTTGGTGACTGAACATGGGATAGATACCCAGGTGGAGCAATCTCCGGACTGCCCCTCCTTCAGTTTCTGACACGTGTGTTTTTTTTTTTTTTTTTTTTTTTTAATTAGTTCATACTTTTGCCTCTTTGTGGTTCAAAGAAGTTCTGGGTCCAATGGTGCCAAGAAGAAAGGAAAATGATTCTTAATCATCAAGAATGACTGAAGAAGTTACTTTGTCTCTTTTCTAACACAGTCTCTCTCTCTCTCTCTCTCTCTCTCTCTCTCTCTCTCTCTCTCTCTCTCTCTGTGTGTGTGTGTGTGTGTGTGTGTGTGTGTGTGTGTGTATGAAACACCCTGAAAACAAATGATTGACACCTACTGAAAATCATGGAACATAGTCAGCCTAAGACATATTAAAGTGGGCAAAGAATTTAAATGGTTAGCAATACTTTAGCTGTGGAAAGGACCAAAAGGTCAAGATTGAAAACAAGGAATCTAAGGGGAAAATACTGATTGGTTTGCCTTTGACCACCTTTCTATCTCTGAATCAACCAACCAGCCAATTCGGATAATTAAAAATAAATCTGCATTGAATCCTCATTCCTGTGGCCATGAGAGTGAAAGATTATTATGTTGGTGTCAACAGAACCACAGTGGATGGAGATGAGAGGATTAATAGTCTCCATCTCATATAAGAGATGTTCTTATTTTTGTCTAGAGACTATAAAATGAAAACAAGTAAGACACTTATAGCATATTTTCATACATTTGAAAATACCGTTTTAGAAAACACAACAAAATCTTTTGTGAGACCAGTATCCATCTTCCAAATAAAGTTAGGAAAATTAGGAATAAAATAAATCTTAAAACAAAACATCTCAAAAACTCATTTAATTGATTCTGAAATGCCCTTCTCTTTGTCCTAGAGGTCTGGCAAGGCAGTGTTTCTAATCAATTATTTATTGACCTCCCTTTGACTTTGATTTTTTATTTTATTTATTTTTTTACCAAATAGATAGTCTTGTTGTAGCAGAAGGTTTTGAAGATTGAGGACTTTGAATTGGGGATGAAGACTCTAAACCCTCTCGTCTCCACTAAATGTATCTTCTGGATGAATACAAACATTAGTATCTCATGCACTGAATAGAAGGATGTGGACCCAGAACATATGAAAGTACCTAAGCATTCTCATGGCTTCTGTGTGCTCCTTTACACAACATCCTAATTGGCTCCATGTCATGAAAGACCTACAGCCTTGATACCACATGCCAGATGTGGCATCAGTGGAGATTTCATGTTCCTCACCCTTAAGCTTCCTTTCTGTGTCTCACTTCTCAATGTTTCTTCCCAAGAAGACTCTTTTCCCTGTGTATCTATACTGTTTAACTTTTCTTGATGGCTGGCCTCATAAAATCATCCCTCCTAGACACTCTTATGAATAGTTATATTGTTGTAAGGAGCAGGTTTGTGTTCTATGTATTTAAGACATCAGAAGAATGCTTGACATATAGTAATCAGTAAATGTGTTTTAGTTACACTCTTACAGGCTGAGTTGAAAAACATATCACAATGACAGCACATACATACATAGCTGCCATTTTATATTTTTATCTTGAGTGTATTCGTGATTATAGCTGGCTTAAGAAAGCCTTTGATTGAGACAAAGATCTGCATGCAGTCATGTTGCTTACTGCTAGTGGGATCAAGACCATGAAGAAATAAAGAAGTATGACTGAGTAATCGGGGATAGACTGGTTACTTATTTGTACTACAGTTGGAATTATGATCAAGGTAGCGTCCTTCGACTTTTGAAGATACTTCTGGGAGAATTCAGCTGTAAGCTTGTAAGAGTAAATATTCCCAGGTCAGTGATGGAGAATCTGGGCCGTAAAGAAGAGGATCCACAGTGCGTAATTTTTGTCAATTCAAAGCAAGTTTCATGGCAAGAAGTTTAAAATATTAATTCTACACAAGTGGCTGCTATGCAGTCTCTTAGATCAGAGATTAGAGCCAAGTTCTGATTTATATTTACCATTAGTTGGTTGCATAAGCCTAACAGAATTTCTACAGCTTGGAGGAAACACTGGTCGTTCAGACTCTGATAGCCCCAAGGGTCCAGGTTAAGTTGATTCTGTTGGTCTTCCTGTGGAGTTCCTATCCCCTCAGGGGCTACGATCCTCCTATTCTTCCATAAGAGTCCCAAGATCCAACAACTGTTTAGCTGTCTGAATCAGTTGGTAGGTGGAGCCTCTCAGAGGACAGCCGTGCTAGACAACTGTCTGCAAGCATAACAGAATATCATTAATAGTGTCAGGGATTGGTGCTTGCCCATGGGATAGGCCTCAAGTTATTGGTTGGCCATTCCCTCGGTTCCTGCTCTATCCCTAATCCCTGCATTTCTTGTAGACAGGAAAAGTTATGCGTTGAAAGTTTTGTGGGTGGGTTGGTGTCCCTATCACTCCACTGGGGTTCCTGCCTGGCTATATCCCCAGGCAACATATCACCTATTCTGTGAGTCACAACTAAAAACAGTTCCACTGATTCTTGGGTGCCTCTCCTATCCCATCCTGGAGATGCCCCCTACCCCTACCTCCTGTCCTGTCTGTTGCAGATTTCCATTCATTCTAACCAGATGGAAATATAATGTGTGTTCATGCACTGGAATACCATTAAAACAAAGTTTATTCATTATTTAATCCACAGATTCTACATAATCCTACTGAAACTCAAGAAAACTATTTTGCACACATCAATAAGCTAGTTGAAAAATCTGTGTGAAAATACAAACTAGGCGAAATAAACACATGGCTGAGGAAGAGCAGATGCAGAGTGCAGACACTATCTGTTTCAAGGCTTATTATAAAGCTGTAGTAGTTAAGACAAAGAGTAGATACAGAGGGCAGGAAAATAGAGGGCACAGACATAGGCCTCCCACAAATAGAGTAAACTAGTTTCTGACAAAATGTCAGTTCAATCAATAAACATTCATTGTTTCAGCAAGTAATGCTGGAAATATTGATGTCCGCATGCAGAAATCTACTTTTAATTAAGAACAGACCTTTTGTAAAATTATGGCGCAGAAACCTAAATGTCAAAAGCAGATCTATAAATCTCTTTTCTGTCAGTAAATATAGAAGAAAGTCTTTGGGCTTGGAAAAAAAAAAGACTTTTAATTAAAACTCCAAAAGCATTATCTGTGAAAGAAAAAAAATAAAGTATTTACAAGTTAAATTTTCTATATAGTAAAAGTTCATTTTATAAAGACACAATTAAGAAGAAAAAAGAAGATGAGCTAGAGCATGGGAAAGCATGTGTCTGATAAAGACTCTTCTCCAAAATATCCAAAAATATCTCTTCAAACCCAACAACAAGAAAAGGAAAGTTCAGTTAGTAAGTGAGCCAAATGTCCAACGATCTGAACCAATATCTTAGCACAGAAAATCCAGAGATAAAAAAAAAATCATAAGAAACCACCTGAGATCAGTCATCATTAGGTAACTGCAAAGTAAACGATGATGTGCCTTTGAAATAGCCAAAGTCCATCACAATACCTGGTCCCTTCGAGGAAGCAGAACAGTGGGAACTCTCTAATTGTTAGTTGCAATGTAGCATGGCATGTGCATTTTGGAATATAGCTTGATAGTTCAATATAAAACTATACATCTCACGTGACCCAGAAATCACTCTCATAGGTGTTTGCCCAACTAATTTGAAAGTATGTGATAACAAAAAAGTCTGTATGCTAATATTTATAGTACCTTTACTGATAATTGTCAAAACCTGGACTAGGCCAAGATGTCTTTCATGGTCAAATGCATAACAAACTTTGATAATATCTTTACAATGGTACATTGTTCTAAAATAAAAAGAAATAAGCTATCAAGCCCTAGGAAAACATGAATGGATATTAAAGGCACATTGCTAAGTGAGATAGAGTCTGAAAAGTGATACACCATATGATATTAATTAGATAATATTCTGAAAGGCTGCAACTATAGAGGTGGTAAATAGATCACTCACTGCTTATGGGATCCAGAGGAAGGGGGAACACTGAGAAAATAAAGTGAAAAGAGATGTTTAAGGGCAGCGAAACCATGACAACATGTATGCCAGCTTTGGATACACACGTTCTGCATTTGTAAAGAAAAGAAAAAGAAAGAAAAATGAAAGGAAGAAAGAGAAAAGAAAAAACAACACAGAAAGCAAATCGTGGTACATGTAAGCTAAAACAAATTCATTTAGGAGTCAAGGAATCCCAGAATGAGATGCATATGTGCAAAAATAATTTAACCACATAACAAGTACATGAGACAGACTCACTAGGGTGGTTTTAAAAGACACTGATATAAGCAACATTGGAAATGTGGAGACTGAATGAGTCAAAGGATCTATACAAGTGCTAGACTGGGCAGTAGGGATTTTTCTCAAGAGATTGGGAGTATCATGCCTGGATACATATGCATGGGAACTGAACAACAGGGTGAATACATGGTAGATGGCAAAAGCCAATTTTCTCACTGTTTGTTTGGGAGTTCAGAGAGGAGCATGGGAAGAAAGCAAAAGTGTCACATCTGGTAACAATTTAAAACTGGAAAGTTCAATATGAACTGGTGTTTTAACTTTATATATACACTTATACACAGAGAAATATCCTTGCTTAGTCGGCTAGGAGAGCCTAGAATCAATGTCACCCAAGCAGCTAATAAATGCAAATAAATGTATCCAAAATGAGCCAGGATCTAAGAGAAAGGAGCAGTTCTAAGCAAAATCACAAACCATACTTGAGCCTAGAACATCTTAACAGAACTTAAATGTAAAGATTTCTCAAAAGTACAAATAAAAACAGAAACATGCTGCAACGAAAGGCATATTATGTCAGAGGACATCAGAAGCAATGAAAAACACCCACAACAGTCAAAAGCAGAGCAATTAGAGCAGGAAAGTAGAGTACATCTAGATTGTAATACAGTAAATATGTGTCTAGACTGACATACATGAAGGGTCAAGCAAGGGGAGGAGGACAGAGCGCCCTGTTCAGAAAACCTCTGCGTACTTACTGTAGGCAATCTACACCTCTCATTGGGGCTGTGGGAGTGAGTTCTTTCCAGAGAAAGATTAGAATGATGGGAAAAAGGTTGAGAAAAAGAACTTTGTGAAGGAAAACCCTGGCAAAGGTGGGCATCAGTGAAACTACATTGTCACTCATAAGGCATGCCAATTGGATTGTTCTCTCAGATGGAGTGACAGAGATGGCCGCTTTCCTATGTGCTTTCTCTCCCCAAATACCAAAGCCAGGTCTAGTCATTACTCTGAGGAAATGTTCTACAAAATGCCTGTCTAGGGCTCCTCAAACTGTGACCATCATCAGAAACAGAGACGTCCTACCTCGTACAAGAGAAGGTGGGAGCAATGGGTTTGTATGTAGCATGCCACAGACATGACTGCCAGTGACAACCAAGAAACTTAATAACATATGAACTTCAATTTTGATGATATATCCATATTGGTTCATGCCACTGACACAAGATGTCCATCATAGGATAGACTTATGGTAAGGATGGAGAATTATAAAGGAAAGTAGCCTTACTATTCTTACTATCTTTATTTTGTGAGGTAAACCTGAAGCTTTTCTATAAAATAAATTAGTAGTTGGAGCCAGGCATGTCAATGCATGCCTTTAATCCAGATACTAGAGGCAGAGGCAAGAAGGCTATATAGCACATTCAATGTCATCCATGGCATCATGCATAATGAAACCCTGCCTGAGAGAGATAGAGATGGAAACAGAGATAGATAGATAGATAGATAGATGATAGATAGATAGATAGATAGATAGATAGATAGATAGATAGATAGATAAAGACAGAGAGGGAGAGGTTAAAGACTGCCCATAAGATATCACTTCAAAATTGTAGAAATATATAACATTCAAAGTAAGATATATAATCCATACTTTTTAAAATTATGCACACTTACATTGTATGATGTGTTATAGTCATTACATTACTTTCTTATATCCTAAAACGTAGTGCTTAAAGGTATCAACTAGCCTTTAAAGTGAGAATACCCCCCCCCAACTCATAAGAACAGTTTATCCTCTAATGTTGGCAAGTCTAAATAAACAGTATAAAATTGAGGTCTAGTTTAATTTTAAGAAGCATAAAAGTACACTGAATAATTTTGGAGAGGAGATGGAGATAAGAAAGTTGTGATAAAAGGAAGAAAACTGAAATTTAAGGTGATAATTGATAACCCCCAGACAGTTTAAATAATAATTTTAAATGGTGTTAAATAATTCATACACTATGTGAAAATTCACTATTTTTGTCTTCTTTAGATTTCAGAAATAATTTGAAGTGGATTATTGATGCAATAAAGGTAAGTTTTTTGTAGGTTACAAAGACAGACACACACCTTTGCCATCATTTGAACTACTTGAATACAGACACTCATTTTTTTTCCACCGAGAACAGTTACAATCAATTACAGAACATGACTTTTTGGTTACTGATAAGACAAGGTCAGTGGTAGGCAGGCAGATGAGAAAGCTCCAGTTCATTCATGAGCCTTGTGAACTGTGGTGATATGAGTAGGTATCATTTTCAAAAGACAAAGGAAAGCAGATAAAGGGAATGTGGCGAAGGTGGAGGCAGGTGCTTTATAATTCATTAGCTATATTTGTGACAGCCTTTGAAGACAGATATGCCAAGCATGGTTATGACTTTCCTTTGAGGCCCGAGTTCAGTGGCAGATTAGTAACCTGATAACATTTCTATATTTATCTCCACAACAGAGATCCATTTTCAAACCTGCTAACACAAAGCATGCTTTCTTTTCATGTGATTGCAACACTCAGCGCTAGGATGGGCCATCTGGCTAGATTGTCTGGGGTCTGCCCAGCACTCAGGAGATGCCTGCCATGAGTCATTGTTACCTCTGCTGGGCTGCTAAGAGGCAGGGGAACACTCTGTCTAGAGTGTGGTTTACCATGGCTTTTCTCAGATTAAACCTTTGCTCCTTTAAGGGAAAGGGGGCCTTTGCTTGCTAACATGAACCAAAGGGGAGCCAAGGAAAGCATAGCACTCACATGGGAAATAGAACCCAGTATACAGGTCCTGCAGGAAGACTTAAGCTACTTGTAAAACATTTGCCCGGCACTTCAGCCTTTCTCCAGGTTTCTTCTGCTCAAGGGAAAAATGATACTTTCCTCTTCCCCTTCGTGTCTCTCAGCCTGGAAGTTTCAGGTGAGCATCAAGTGTTAACTATCTTCTGGCCACAGAACACAGGTTTTCCTCAGTGGAAAGATGAGGAGAGGAAGGAAAAGATGAGCTATTGTCTCATCGATCACATGCTTAACATATAGGAAAGAAAATATCTGTGTTTCTTCTGCCCACAGTTAACTCTTTCATTTCTGAAAGCAATTTTCATTAAGGATATTCACAGGCTATAGAGAAGTGGTCTCCCAAAGTCAATGTTTCCCTAGCGTTGGGAATAATTTAAATTCATTTGAAGAATGTCACAGGTATTCCAGTGGAGATAGAGTCATTCTATGGACAGAAAGAGATAGGGATAACTTTCATAAAGAGAATTGAGGATAAAGATATCTTGGTCTTTCCTTTACTTTGATTTGTGTGACAAGACCTTGAATAGAAATGTCTGTGTTGTCTATCCATCAAGCCCTAAGCATCAAGCCCTAAAACTTCACCTTCTGTTACCAAATAAGTTAAGAAGACACTACAGTGTCATGGCTTTAGGGAACACACAGACCAGAGTGACCAACAGGCTTCCTTTTAATCTTCCCTGTACTGGGAGACAATCTTGAAAAAGAAATGGGTTATAGATTAATGCATTTCCAAAGTTATATCACATTTAAGAAGATAAAGTAAAATGAAGATAAGAGATAGTTTATTCACAGCTGAATTTATAGCTAGAACACCATACTGCACACCTAGCTTGCTTTAATTCTCACAATTCATACCCTAAGTATTTCTGTCCCCTTTTCCTCCTGAACAACTACCATAGTTATCTGTGACTTCTGCTGGGTTTCCAGACATTCAGAGTTGATTTGCAATGTTTAGTGCATGATACCTTATTATTGATTCAAATTGGACTCTTTCACGTAGCTACCAACTTATTGGTTATTCTAAGGATAAGCACATGGGACTGGGAAGAAAGCTCAGTTGCCAAAGTGCTTATCATGCAAATACGAGACCTGAGATCTATCCCAAAGCCTGTATAAAAAGTGAGGCTTTGTATTTGCATCTGTAATCCTAACACTAGGGAGACAGAGACAGACAGGTCCTTTGGGTGCACTGACAAGCCCACCTAGGCTAATATGCCAGTGAGAGACCCTTCTGAAAAAACTAAAAAGGTTAACACTGAAGGAATAACTCCAGAGGTTGATATGTAGCGCACACACAATACACATACACACAAATCGGCATATAAAAATCCATCATTCAAAGAAAAACCATGACCTAAATATATACCTAACTATTTACCCTTACTATACTAACCCAAGATAATGATCATCTCAAGTTCTATTTTATCTGCCCGTTTTTTCCTTTTTATATAGTCTTATCAGCTATATTTATAAGTTTAAAGTACTGTTTTTAATTTTTAGTGTTTTTGCATTGTGGAATTTTTATCTTGTAATATGTGTATTATAAAGCTGACTTTTCTGCTTAATGAGTAATCATTATGTTGCACCCATAGCACTGGGTGGGAAGGTACTCATTCCACAGCTATACAAAATTCTATTGTGTGGCTTCACCATCCGCATTCATTGCCCTCCAATGGATATTTGGCTTGCTTCCAGGTTTGCTATTGTAAACACCAAATTTCTTGTTTAGATTCCCAATTGAACATTAGGCGCTGTACCCCTGTTTCCCACCACTCCACATCCCACCCCATGCCCTGTGGCTTTAAGAAGAATATGACTAACACATATACCTTGGCTAGAATTCAGGACAGTTCCACAGAGCCCAGAAAGGACCTCTCCTGCAGATGCCATATGGAAAAGCGATAGGATCCTCTAACAGGAAAGGGAAACCATCTCAAAATGGAGGGAAAACAATGGTCACTATAAGTAAACATAAATGTTGATCTCATCCTGAAGAAGTCCGTGAGTGTTTGGTGATGTGAGGCTCGAGACTGAGAAAGAGCAAAACTTGTTACAAAGTAGCTGGACTAAGGGCCACGTGGCTTAGGGAGCTCAGAAAGTGAAAGCTGGGGCCACCTCGGAGGTGGGGAAGTATCAGGGTGACCCCAGGCCTATAGAACTCCGGGTCCACCCACAACCAGTCCAGGGAGCTTGAAGCAGCATCTTCAGACCTTGGGTTGGTTGGCTAGGGGAAGAAAATAATGTGCCTTCGTTTTACACTAATCTCAGTATCGTCCTTAATAAATGTTTATCAACTATGTCAGCACTATAACAAAGGCTATCCAAAGTATATTTCAGATAAAAGAAAAAAGGTATCATCACATTACAAATATACATATAGTTTAAGCCCGTTCGCTAACTTAAGGGTCTAGTAAATGAGATCTCATAGACAAGTGAGAAATGCTGGGATGGAAAATGATGGATCCTGCTCAGTTCAACCTCTGGACACACGTTTCAGGTGACGAGCACAATGCAGAAAAATAGATTATCCCTACAACCTTTTCAGGACAAATGACTTTGGTTGACAGGTGATAACTAGCCAGGAGTAGTCAGCCATTGGCTCATTAATAAAAGGGAGCAAAACTCCCTTTTCCCTCAGTAAGCAAAACACTGCCAACAAATAGCTTTAGTGTTTGGTAGGCCAGAGAAACAATACTCTTGCCTAAGATGACATTATTCTTGTACCCTGTTGACTGTGCCTAGATTTACTCATTCCTTTCTTGGGCCCTGCTTTGCCCCTATAATGGATTCCCAGTAAATTCTTGCTTTATCCCCTGTTGCTGTGAATATATGTCTAGACAGTTGTTATTACTTAATTCAGTTTCACTAACTTGTATAACTTCTCCAAAGAAGCTTAAGTCTAATTATGGTAAAGTTTCTATTTTACCACTATGTTTGATAATACCACCAATAATTAGAAAATTGTGAGCAATAATTATGTACACATGTATAATACATATAAATTTAACATGACATATATCTCTGCAATTTTCTTAACTTACTAATAATAAGGCAAAGAAGAATCAAATTTTTTATGAGTCTCCACTGCTTATCCTATAAGTGGCTAAAATTATTCCACAATATTGGTAGTGGCTTAAAAGATAATGGCAAATTACCTACCATATAATGAATGCTCAGTTAATTATTTCCAGTGTTCAACAATATCAAATGCAGTATTTTAATAATCAAGGATATAGACAAAGACAAAGAGAGTTCCAACAATCCACAATAGAAAAAAAAAAAAAATGGAAAGAAAACCAACCCTCCCTTGAGTTGGATAGTTCATGTACTCAAAGTATAAGAAAGTTGAATGAGAATAATCAATCAATTAGATGAGAGTAATTTGTGTCTGCTTAAGGAAACAGGAGTTTTGAATCCCTGCAGTTACAGAGAGCAAGTTTATTGCATTTAATGATGTACAGTGTACTGGCGTGTATATGTACTCAATAAAATCTTATACTGAGGCTGGAAAGGCTTCACACCAGAGGCCTTCTTCATCTAGAGTGCTTGAGAAAGTCTGAGACTGGTTGTCTGCTTCCTCTTCACAGGGAAACTTTGCTCTTCTACTCAGTCTACACAATGCCCCCAGCATGATAGGGTATAGGAAACTGGGCTTTGTATTCACAGGGAAACTATTTCTCTCTGTCCAGAAGCAAGAATGGGGCACTGTACACAAGAAGAGAGCAGAAAACAAAACAACAACAACAAAAAGCAAACCGAGAAAAAGAAAAAAATTCAACAAAAAAATCAGAACCAAAACCCAAAACAACAACATAATTCCAAAGCTTAAAGACTCTATCAAACACAAAACAGAAAATTCCCAAACTTTTATCCCAGTTCCCAGGTTTTATTCTTTTGAGTTTTACCCTAGTCTATGAAAAATAGAAATAAAATTTTGTCTTTCATTGGATTCATCTCAATGGAACTCTTTCTTGGAGCCCCCTGCTTTCCTTTCTCTCTGTGTAGCCAGCAGCAGAAGAACACCTGCTGATGTAAGACAGGTCAGAACAGAGAACAGAGTGGTCAAGGAAACCAAGCAAGAAAGTGGCTCTGAGCTCCCAGGATCTAAACCACCAGCCTGGGAGCACATAGGGAGGGACCCATGGCCCCAGCTGTATACATAGGGGAGGATGACATTCTCAGGCATAGGTAAGTGAGAAAGTCCTTGTGAAGGCTGGATGTCCCAGTGTGAAATCATGGGTGGGGAGGTGGGAGTGGGAGGATGGGTAAGGGCACACTCTCGTAGAGGCAGGAGAAGGAGGAGGGATGGGATAGGGGGGTTCCTGGTGGGAGAAATGGGAAAAGGGGATTACATCTGAAATGTAAATAAAATATCCAATAAAAAAATTTAAAAAAGAAAAAGAAAGAAAGAAAGAAAGTAGCTCTGAGGGAAACAGGGAAACCCTATTCTCACCTCCTGGGGTGTGTGGGCTACCCTGTATCAGCCCTAATAAAGCTACAGGATCCAAAGGCTGGAATGAATCCCTCCCTCGCCTTGAATGAAATGTAGCTGATTTCCTATGACTAGGAGTTAATGTGTATTAAGCTACTGTGCTCTGAAAATGTTGTCATTTCAGAGAATGGAGCAGTCACAGGAAGCAGACCACACAGAGTGCTCCAAAAACAGAAGACTATAGACTCAGTCCCTGCCAAGATCGAGGGGAAAATGCCTAGGGAAGGTCAATTTGATTTAGAGGGATTTATTTATATTTTTTTTCATTTTCCCCCTTCTTTTGAAAGCTCTATTTAACTTCACATGGCTGAGTGGAGAACAAAGGAAAACAACGTATTTGGTTTTATTTTCCCAGGATGTGAAATGCTTTAGCACACAGAACTTCCAACAGATTTAATCGAGCATTTGAATGATTGCCCATACTGAAACCATGCATCTCAATTTAAATTAGTAAAAATATTTTGATACACCCTTGATAGCTATCTTCTAAACTAAATTACATGAGGAACCACCGCAGGCTGTTGGCAAGATCCTAAGATGACTACAAGAAAAAAAGAGGGGGCAAAATGTATATTCAAAGATGTCTTCCTTCCATCCCGTCTGGGGCTCCACATCTTGCTCATTTGTATAAATCCCAGAAGAGAGAGCAAGTGTGAGAATGACTCACGGAAACTATACAGTTATGGGTAAAATTGAGTGTGCATGGACTGGATTTGACCACATGGACCACTGCTGTAAGTAGATGGGGGAAATATAAAAATCAAATACGTGTAGTCAGGTGGAAAGGTAGGCATCATGAGTCAGAGCCTTCTATTCCAGTTAAAACTGTTCGTGGTATAAAATTGCGTTCTCAAAAAATGAGGCAACCCAATCATAAAAGCACACACATGGTATGCACTCACTGTTTAGTAGATATTAGCCCAAAAGCTCAGAATACCCAAGATACAACTCACAGACCACATAAAGCTCAAGAAGAAGAAAGACCAAAGTGTGGGTGCTTCAGTGCTTCTTAGAAGGGGGAACAAAATACCAGAACAAATACAGAGACAAAGTGTGGAACAGAGACTGAAGGAAAGGCCATCCAGAGACTGTCCCACCTGGGGATCCATTCAAACACAGATACTATTGTGGATGCCAAGAAGTGCATGCTGACAGGAGCCTGATATAGCTGGCTTCTGAGAAGCTCTGCCAGAGCATGACAAATACAGAGGCAAATGCTCGCAGCCAACTAACTATTGGACTGGGTCCCCAATGAAGGAGTTAGAGAAAGAACTGAGGGAGATGAAGGGGTTTGCAACTCCATGAGAAGAACAATAATATCAATGAACCAGACCCCTCAGATCTCCTAGGGTCTGAGCCATCAACCAAGAAGTACACATTGAGGGACCCATGGCTCCAGCCACATATGTAGCAGTAGATGGCCTTGTTGGTCATCAGTGAGAGAAGAGGCCCTTGGTCCTGTGAAGGTTTGATACCCAAGTGTAGGGGAATGTGAGAGCAGGTAGGCAGGAGTGGATGAGTGGGTAGGGGAACACCCTCATGGAGGCAAGGGGAGAGGGGATGGGGATGGGATAGGGGGTTTCCCAAGAGTGAAAATGTAAACAAGAAAAATATCCAATTAAAAAAAAAGAAATAGTAACTTATAATCAACTAAGTCATCTCTTGTCTCATTTCTTCTTCCAAATCAGGTCCTCAAATTAAGTTATAAAAAGATTTGATCAGCACTATCACTTTCCCAATTTGTGCTAAGTGGAAACAGTTCTTAACGCATCAATCACACAAACTTTAATTCAGAAGGGATTTAAAGATCATGTCCTTCCCACCGACACGGACTTCAGTGTTTTCCGTCATGATTGAGAACAAGTCTTCCCACCCACACCCAGGGCCACAAGATCCTCCAAGTGCACACTCTGTCCAAGGATCAGATTAGCCGACAGGCATATACCTACCAACCGTTCAGTCCTCAAAGCCAGTAAGTTAGGATCTTAGAGGATTCTTTCAAAGGCAGTCTGAGATGCTTTGGACACAGCTTATGTTTCCAGAGACCGGCAATCTACTGTGAGACAGAGCGCATGCTTTAATCATTCCGGCTAATTCAAACAGTTTTCTCTTGTGTGAGCCTTGACACAAACCCCTAGCTTCTGCATTCCTTTTCCTTTCTCAAGCCTCTGGAAACTGTAGAATTTGCATTTGGGAGATGGCTTAGTGGGTAAGACTACTTGCTACATAAACATGAGGACCCGAGTTTGAATCCACAGTACCTACCCAAAAAAGCTGAGCATGGGTGCGCACACACTCCAGCATTAGGGGAAGAGGGGCAGAAACAGAAAGCAGAATTATTGCTGGATTTGCTGGCCAGTAGCCTAGCTCCAGATGAGTGAGATACCCATTCTCAAGAGAACAAGGCAGAGCCGAATAGAGCAGGTTAATTGATGGCCTCTCGGGCTACTACACACATCTGTTTACACTTGTGCACCTGTAACATGGACACATAGATGCACACACACATGAAAATGAAAGGGGACATGGGTCTGTTGTCCCTGCTTTCCTTCCTCAGTGCGTCCCCAGAGCCCCACGTAATGAAGCCTTCTATTTGCCCTGTCTCCTATAATCTGCAGAAAGCAGTGAACGCCTTAGAGAAAAGTAAAGCTTACAAATGCATAGTTACAAGAGAAATAGCACACTGTGAAGGGACCACATCCTTCTTTACAATATCTTTTTATTGGCTACATAGGGAAAATGGCCACTCGTTTCCTGCTGGTGAGAATCTACACTGAGAAAACATTTTTAAAGGAAAATGGGCACACGCATTGAGCTGTAGCTCCACCTACTCTGACTCAGCAGTATTCCCACTTCCAGGAATTGACCCTGAATAAACATGGGAGGAAATGTGCATTCAAGAATAACAACAACAATAAAAAAAATGACAATAATATTAACAGAGTAAGAGAACAGGAAGCAACCAAAAGGTTCAATAGCAGGGTAAATTAGAGAGAAATGCATGCAGTGTCTCTGTACCTGATAACAGCTTGTTCACAATATGTAAAAAATCATAGAAAATGGTAGGTGATAAATCAGCATGTAAAAGTACCTTCTACTGATCCTGATCATGGATTCCACTTTGTCAACTCCATTCATAGTGGAAGGAGAGAACTTACTCCTGCAAGTTGTCCTTTGATATCTACATGCATGCTGTGGGATATACATGTACACACACACACACACACACACACACACACACACACACACACAATCTGCAGCCACATAGTACAAGTAATAAGAAATGTAAACAAACTTTAGCTGCAATGTTTAAATAAGGTACATAAACTGTCTTCATTTGTGTGTAAATGTATAATGTGAAAATATGTATGTAAGTGCACGGTTATGCATATAATGTCTAAGGAAAGATGGTCTAGAAATCAATTAAATTATCCCATCTTATTTGCTATAATAACATAGCCAATAATTAGTTTATAGAGAAAAGTTTTTCAGCTTACATCCGGGGAATGGAGAACATTCCAGATACTCTATTTGTTTCTAGTGGTGCTTTGGTGAACACAACAGTCAGGGAGACTTGCTTGCCTCTATTAATAAAATATATAATCCAGTGGACAAAATGACAACATTATCACAGATATACATGGGTACTGAGTTTGATAAATGGGTTAAAAGAAAAAGAAATGCATTCATAAATGTAATCCCTCTGTGAAAATGGCACTATCTTACAAAGACAATCAATCAGATTCAAGGCTGAATAATTTTTAGAAGGCACTTTTACATAAGATATATAAGGTAGACTTTAAGGTTTAGATGGATGCTCAAGCCAGGCCTAGTGTCACTCTTTCTTCCAGCTGTCCTTCGATCAGGATGAAGAACTCTCAGGTACTTCTCCAGTAGTACCAAGTCTGCTGGCCTGCTCCCTGCCAAAATGACAGTGGAGTAAACCAAAGAACTATAAACAAACCCCAATTAAATATTTTCCTTTATAAGAGTTGCTGTGGTCATAGTGTCTCTTTACAGCAATAGAAATCCTAACTGAGCCACTCATTATGTTTTGTTTTGTTTTTAATTTTTCCTTTGCTTAACTATTCATTCCTCCTCAACAAGTCTCTAGAGCACTGATTCTCCACATATGGGGTGTGACCCGTTTGGGAGATGAACAATACTTTAAGGGGTCACAAATCTAATATTCTGTGTAGTAAATATTTATATTACAATTTATAACAGTAGTAAAATTCTATGGTCATGGGTATTAAAGGGATGTAGCACTAGGAAGTTCGAGAACCACTGCACTAGAGCTTCTGCTTCTTGATGCTGTGACATCAAGAGCCTCTTTTTGTGACAAGAGCCTCTTTTTGTTGCTCTTCTGCCACCAACACCACCCTTTTAAGTCATCTGGCAATGCTTCTGAATTAGTCTACCAAAGATAATGATTTCCTCTTGCCTCCAAGATAGATTGTGAATATGGAGTAAGCCAGCCATGTAAGTCCCTTAAGTTTGTGCCTTTCGTGTACCCTTACTGGCTCACCCCATACTGCTTTGTAAGATAAAGAATCTATTTGTAACATCTAGAAAGCAACTCATCTCTGAATTGATTGGGGGAAACATACCTTTCTAATATATGTTATCCCATCTCCAGGAATGCCTTCCTTTGTTTTCTGAAACTACAACCGTAGTACTGTGAGTTTACATGACTATCTCTTTGTTGTTATCTCCTTTCTGTAATTGGGTGAGCTTTACCTTTTCTGGAAAACAATGTTCTAGTGGCTAGAAGAAAACTTCAGAAGGCAAGTTATATACACCACAACATAAATTGCGATGGGAAAATCCAACCAACAAAAATCTGCAACTGTTATGTGCTCAGGGTTACAGTGACATCACTGACAACCCAAATGTCTCTTTCAGAAATCTATGATTCACTCCTTTCTGAACAAGAATTTTGGCTAAAAATATATAAATGAAATTGGTTCACATTTGTTTTCGTTAAAAAATGTGAATTATCTGTTTGAATTCTGTGGGCAGTACAACCTTCAAAAGAAAGCCTGTAGAGTTTTAAGAACAATGAGTTCCTAAGGGTCTTCAGATATGTGAGAACAAAAATTCACTCACATTTATTATGTAGGCAGACTGAGGAACTTGTAGTTTACGGTTATATAATTTACAGTTGTTTAGAATTAACTGACCTAGTCAAGTCTAATATCCTGATTTCATAAAGGTATTTAATTCTTTGAATGCCTCATTAGACACTGCCATCTGAGCCTTCTCCTCCCCCAAGTATGATGATATATGAATGGGGATAGAAAGGACAAGACACTAGCTCTAGCTTCCACACTATGCCACACCCAGTAACTCTGCTTTCCATTAAGTTTTTGTAAAATAGACTAAACTCTTTTTCCCAGATTATAGACCATATAGGTATGAGCATGGATTCTTATAATCACATAGAAGTAGCCTTCTCCTTCCTTCCCTTGTGTCTATGGGGTCCTTCTAGATTATACCCAGGCTCATGTGACCTTTAGGGTCAAAAGGCTCATGCAACTTCTCATTTGGAAAAGTCCTATATAGACCCCCATAAGTCCCATGGTTCACTTTACTATATAAGGCTTTTTTACAATACAGTTTTCAACCGTCTGTGTGGTCTTAGCTCTTGGTACCTTCACGCTTCATTGTATCAGATATTCACAGACTCTGTTTTCTCTGCTAGGAATATTTCCTCTTTCTGACTTATTTCCACATGTTAGTTTTAACCATGTTTCAGGTTTCAGCTCAGCATCAACTCCTTTGCAAGGATTCCCTCTGCTGTTTAATTAGCTATGACCTCTATTTTACAAGTACTTTCTCATGAAATGTTATTTTCTTTAACTCATATCAATTTGGAATTTATTTGGAACAAGAGCATGAACTTTTACTGTGTGTAGTGGTTTATCTTGGTCCTTATTCTGAGTGGATCTTGATTCAACTAAGAGGCACACCTCTGGGTAAGTCTGTGAGGGTGTTTCCTGGATTAACTGAAGAGGGAACATCCTTCTGCAGATCGGGAAGCAACTTCAGGTGATGATGGTCCATATATAAAGATGTTTAAGGAGAAATTTCTGATTTTGCCTGGCCCTCTGAAGAACTCTGACCAATATATTGTGGTTTTAAAAGTTCAAGGGTCAAGTCACTGACATTTGAACCAAATACTTGTTATCACTAACTCTCCCTTCACTATTTTTATAGTTGGGTAGATAATATAAAATTATCATGCCTGAGGTAATCTGATAAACATTGCATTATCCTTTACTTTCCACCAAAGTAATGAGTGGTACCCAGCTTCTTCACATCTACCCCCCCTTTTGACTTTATCATCTCCATAACTTGATCTGGCTCTTGACTTCAACTGTTGAGTGAAGTCTTAAAGTCATAACATCTTATGAGAGACAATCTGAATTCACCAAGATGGGCAGACACTGACTTTGTCCTCCAAGATGAGTGAACTCAGAGAAGCCTAGCCAAGCCTTACAGTAAAGAGGTAATGGTTACTTCTTGGTCTTGAAGATCAGGAATCCATAAACAAAAATAATAAGATGATGTTTGAATTGCGTACTTTTTGGAAAAATAGTTGGTCGACAAAAGATTCATGTAGAAGGAACATCAAATAATGTTACAGAGTATATGAACAGCACAGCACATGGTTCCATGTAGGGGGAGATAAAGGAACAGGCATAGACTTTTATTAAAAGGCAGACTATAAGAATACAGATGTAGGAGAGGGATGCAGTATTTGGGCTTTCACTTCTGTATAGATAGGTACCTAATTACTCTAAGTAAAGAAGTTACATGGTAGGTTTATGTTGTAGGACACTGAGAACAAAGGATAGGACAAAAGTAAGGAGATCATTACAACAACCTTGGGAAGAATTAAAGAACATCAAAAACTAGAGCCAAGGAG
The DNA here is from genome assembly GCF_011762505.2 of Arvicanthis niloticus. NCBI lineage: Eukaryota > Metazoa > Chordata > Mammalia > Rodentia > Muridae > Arvicanthis > Arvicanthis niloticus. The sequence goes on along the minus strand of NC_047661.1, from coordinate 108,966,982 downwards.
AAAGGAGGGAAGGAGACAACTGGCGCTGACTTAAAGGCTGCAATACAAGTTGTGGGAATCAGTTGTATGCAGGGGGTTTCAGGAAGGAGAGCTAGAGAAAACCTCACTCTCCAGATCATGTGTCTGGTGGTGGTGGAAAAAGATCCCCAGTTCAGCCCTGGGCAAAGTGAGTCTGAGGAATCTGTGTGAGCCTTTGATGTGCCCATTTCAGCCCTGGGCAAAGTGAGTCTGAGGAATCTGTGTGAGCCTTTGATGTGCCCATGCCCATCTTCCAAATGGCTTACTTTTAAAGCTGAGTTGGGAGTCCGGGTGGAAAAAATAAGACAGAGGAGGGAGAAAAAAGAATCCACATAATCCTTCATTCATTTGTTCTGATTCCAACATTGAGGTTTTTAGAGCAAGAGGTTTGAAACTACCAAAATAAACATGTAATTGCAAGGGAAGGAAGAAGTTGCCTTTTCATAGTTTGAATATTTCTTGATAGCTCCCAAATGAAAACCTTTCTAAACAGTTCTGTTGAAGGTAGAAGGGGGAAGTTGATACTTTTTACATGTTAAAGCTTCATATAAATTGCATTTTAATTCTTACAATACGCCTCCATAAATTGGTGTCATTATCTCAATTTTACAGATGTGAGAGCTCAAAGCCCAGGGAAGCTAATAGAATTTCTCTAGCACCCCAGATGGAAATGGTAGAAGCTATGTCTAAATCTACAGCTGCCTAGTTCTTCACTCCAGATTTCTTCCATTACATGATACTGGATGTCAATTACTCAGGAAATAGTTTGGATCCAGAAATGAGACTCACGAAAATAGCTAATTATGGGAAAACTGAAGGGATTCCTTGTCCTACAAGCTGTCCCGTGTTCTACAAGAGCATTCCTGTACAGAAGTATTCCCACTGATGGCAGAGATTCAGTTTCACAAATGGTCACACTTACCTTCTTCCAACCAAGAAACTCTTCTTATAATGTGTTAAATGAAAACCAGTCAGTCAGACAACAAACAGATCAGTGAGAAAATACAGTAAGTAGGAAATTCCCTTTCAAATCTGCAAAGGCAATCATTATATCCTTCTTTATTTAGACAACCAATCCCAGTACCAACTCCTGGTACTCTTCAAAGAGGCTGTAAGTTTTCTGTCCCAATAGGACCAGGTGACTGCAGAGACCAAAAGATTTCTCTTGGAACTGCTGTCATGAGAAACCAAAATACCATTTAAATCAAGAACAAGTACTATTTAATGGGTAGCTTACTACATTCTCATTTTCTGGTGTAACTTATCCTATTCAGCATATGGTACCTTTTCCTCAGAAGTTTCAAGCAGCCTTCACATGACCTTGGGAAGATGTGAATCAGGGAGGCAGGGTGGTTACTTGCAAAACAATTTACATTTGCTTAGGAGCGCTAACCACACACTACAACAAATGTCAAAATTTTAAAGAGAACAGAACTTCTTTGCTCTGCACAATGTATACAGTTCCTGGTCTTTGATGTTTCTGTTTCTGCCCCTTTATTTGTACAAAATTGTCTGGTTTAAAGAAAAAAACTTTTATGTCTCATGACTGACCTGTCAAACATTATTTTAACTGAAAGAATAGCTGACTCTATGCAGCAAACCTGAAAAAGCCCCCTGTTTAAAAACAATCTCCCATTATGTATGTGTGTTTAATATAGTTTAATGGGGAGGGGGACTTGCACTAAGAGAGTCTTGTGTATAACCGTGATTGAGTGTAGACACACAAGCAGTAGCAGTTGTGTCTTTCTGCTATGTCTACTGCTGCTGGCTCAACGGGTTCAGACGGAAATGTAACTGTCCTCTTAACACCATTTCTCTAATTCTGCATTCTCATAGGTGTAGAGCAATCTTCTAACTCCGGAATCAATGGACGCTTTTTAAAACAAATTGACTATTTAGTCCAGAAAACGTGTCACTTGACTCAGTCAAAATTACTGCCCCCACATACCAACCCCTACATTTTTCCCATTCTTTGACAAGTATTGACTTGATTCCTCCTGCCCAGTGGTGTCCAGCAAGGGCTGTTTGAAGTATGTCCTAACAGATTTGCTGAGGAGGAGGTCACAATACACAGAAATACCATGTGACTTACTGAGCCTGGAGGCCTGAACATCAGAGGGAAGGAAATTGGGGGGGGGTCTATACAAAAGGAGGGTTGCTCATGATTAAACCCAGTGGAATGGTTGAGGAGGAAGTGATGCCAGCTTCCATCCACCAAGACAAAGTTATGCTGAGACAGAAGGTAGTGGGAGATGCTATAAATGGACTCTTACAAGTGTTTAAAAGCCTTGGCCTTATCATCAGTGCCACTTTTTTTCCATTTATAGCCTGTGATTTTTATTCATGGGTTCTGAGAATACTGAAGACTTATCTTGTATTATTTGCTCTTGTGTGGGTTACTTTAACAGATAACAGGTGCAAGTCAGAGCTTTAGACGTCCATCTTTACCTCAGAAATGCTAAATAAGCCTCTGCTGCTGGGATGATGAGAAATGAGAACACACGCACACACACACATCCTAAGACTTAATTAAAATACACTAACAGTTGAGAAACTTTCCCCTTGGAATTGTCCTTATTTTCTCTTGAGGATTCAGAATAGAACAATTTGAAGCAAATTCTTAATGGTAGTCCCTGAATCCCAGTACTCTTCTCTACGAGACCCAGGGTTCCCACTCTCTAATGGCAGCCATTCACTTTTTTTAAAAAGAAACGTATATATTTAATTTATGTGTATTTACCTGGCTGAGTTTACATGTAGGACATCTGTATAGATGCCAAACATGTCAGAAGAGGGTGTTGGACCCTCCATAACTGGAATTACAGGTGGTGGTGACTCCCTATGTGGGAGCTGAGAACCTGGAAACCAAATCTGGTTACTCTGCAAGAGTAAAACGAGCAGTCTACCCAGTCCCTGTAGCAAACTTAAAGATCCAAAGAAAACATTTTCATGTATATATATATATATATATATATATATATATATATATATATATTTTACTCTTACAATTTCAATAATACCAATGACCCACTTCTCCCTCAGAAGAGAAACTGCAAATGATGTCAAGGTCACCATGCTTCAATCAGAACTGAACAACACTTTAAATTTCCATTATAGGGTGACCTATATCATTCCCAAATACTTCATGCTACTTTTGTTTGGAATTTCACTTTGAATATACATATCTCTAATATTACTATGCTTATTCGTTGAATGGTGTCATGACAGGGACACAAATTGAGAGAAGACAAATAAAAAGCTTAGCTTGCTGAGCTACTCTTTCCACAGGAAAAGGGAAAAAATACCAGCCTGGGAGTCTAGGAAGGCCTGGACTCCGCCAGGCATACTATTCATTGCTCTAGTCAAAGAGAGAACATTAATGAGGGACAAAGGAGGTCCAGTCAATGCAATCACATAGCATCAAACAGATTAGGGTTGTAGTGAGACCAGGCCTGTCTTCATGGGGCTGACAGGAATGCCGAGATTTTATGAGAAAAGGAAACAAGGTGGCACAGCCCCCAGGCAGATTATCTCAGTCAGGGTAGGGGCCATGGTTAGTTTTTATCTCTTTTATGTTTCTGTAAGGTGGTTCCAGGGAAATTATTATGACTGTGGCTGATAGAAGACAACTTTCTATCTAGTTCCAGAAACATGATTGATTGTTTCTGCTCTGAGGTGAAGCCCCAGGTCCACTATGGGCCAACTGCTCCCGCTTGGAAGATGATTTCATCATAAGTGACCAGCTTCCTGAGACTTCCCTTACTGGAAGGGAGTCTTGATCCTTGTTACAAAGATCTTATCAATCCAATCTGCCCTAGAATCCAAGGAAACTTCAGAAGGCAGTGTGTAGGCAGGAAATAAAGAGGGAAAAGAAACAGAGATAAACAGGGGTGACTTAGGCCAATGACTGAGTACTCTTTACAACATTTCCCTACCCCACCTCCCCAATCACTGTTCTTTGAAATAAAGGAATAGAAAGCTAAATATTTTCAATTTCCTTATTGTATGTTTAATATTCAAATAAATAAATATGAACACTAATGTAACAAAGAAGTAACTTCAGAGGCAGCCTCTTATATGTGTACGCTGTTGAAAGGTCTATGGTTAAGTGCTAAGTTATTGATTGTTTCAGTTCGATAATTCATTAGTTTGACAATTTATTCATTCATACATCAGTCGTCCTATTTGAATATCAGTCTCTTTTGGCTGTGAGTTAAAATAGTATCAACATCCTAAATGAACTCTCTCAGTCATGAGTCTGTCCCCTAAAACTTTCTTACTATAACCATTCTTTCTGGCTGGTACTCAAACTGTATTTGCCATGATACTTTCAGGGTAAAACGGATGTTTCAAGAGTTAGGAAGTCATGATGCTCTTAGAGAGGATCCAACCTTATTCAGTTCTCAGTACCAACCTCAGGGGCCTCACAGACACCTCTAACTACAGCTCCAGAAGGTCCCTATCCTGAAGTCACCAGCACTCACATTAAAATTACCCACACATGGGTACACACACTCACATAATTAGAAAAGTAAAAATAAGTCTTAAAAAACTTAAATGATGATTTCTGTACTTTCTACTTACTATTTTGATCTTTGCTTTTGTTTTGTTTTGTTTTGGGAAACAGATAGAGAACCTGAAGTTGGATAGGAAGGGGGCTGGGAAGGATCTGGGAGAAGTTGAAGGATGGAGAAATATGACCAAAATATATTATTTGGGGAAAAAACAATTTTAAGTAAAAAAAAAAAAAAGATTTCTGAAAGACCTACCACTTAAATAAGAAGAATTTATAATTATTTTAGAAGTTTGATACCCATAACAGTTTTCACTATGACTTTGAGAACAGGTGAGTGTAACTAGTAATTTTAAAACTACCAGGTACACTTTTATCCCTCTCACTGTCCCTCTGTCAAGGAAGTCTTCCCTCCCATGTCCCTTGCCTCTTCTCCCCCTTTAATGCCCACCTTCACAGCTCTGACTGTAAGTGACTGTGCCTAAGGAATTACAAAATGATTCACTTTTGCACCTTTCCTATAAATAAGTCCAACGAGTTGATTTTATTATTACTTAGCATCAGTTACTCTTGGCATAGATGACTTAACCTACATGATCCTTACATTTGTCTGTTGGATCTTTCCCAACAGGAAACTGCTTACAGTGTACTTCACATGCTAATAAATTTGGTTCTCCATGGCTCCGGTAGAACTACTGGGATCCCATTTTAAATGAATTACTTTCAACATCTTCTGTTCACACTCTTCTTTCTCTTCTAGATAGACTTCTGTGAAACACTGAAGTACTTGTTTCCTTTTATTTTCAAATAAAAAAATGGGACAATAGAACATACCAATAAATCCCTAGACAGGAACTCCCTGTCAAAGTGAGGGGGAAGCCAAGGGTTTTTGCTTATGTTCTGTGACCATCTCTAACTGACTATGTTCTGCCTCATATCCAGCCTCAAGTTGCTTTTGTGTAACAAGGGAAATTCATTAAGAATTTAAAAACAGAGATGAATTTTAATGAAAATAAATACAAGTTGATAGGACTTAAGGTTTCTAAGAAATATTCAAGAGAAATAAAAAGTAGTTAAAAACGGGGATGGGGGGATGTCTATCATAGACTCAACAGCCTTGGAAAGCAACAAAGAAGATAATCTAAATGATATGCTAATGACCTTTGAGTGCTTAATCAAGCCAGAAGAAAGTAGTAACAGAGCTGGAAGTAAGGCCTGACAGTTAGGAGATCTGAGATTCCGTGCCAACCTCTGAGCCTGTGGTTTATGTGGCTGCACTGCCAGTATTGTTTCTATATAATACAATGAACAAGTACAGCTCTGACATAACTAACACACAATTGTCTTTTATATCCTATTGTCTCTTTAAAATGAATTCAGTGACAGTGCCAGGAAATTTACTAGAACCACTAATTAGGTACGGCTTCAGGATAAAGCCAATATATCCAAGTTCTTTGTATTTCTATGTACTAGTAAAGACTCTCTAAAAAGTGACTCAAGAAAACAATACCATCAAAAAGGAAAATACGTGCTTAGAAATAAATTTCAGCAAAGAGGAGACAGATATTTACATTTGAAAATAGAAGAAGTGAATGGAAGATGTTGGGGGAGACGTAAGTGCTGGGAACAGGGTTCTCTATTCATAGAACAGAAAAAAATCATTTTGTTAGTATGCTAGTTCTGCCCAGAGTGACATACAGATTCAAAATAATTCTATCAAAATTCCTATGGGTTAAGTATGGCAATGCATGTCTTTAATCTTAGTGCTTGATAGAGTCGGGTAGATTCCCATGAGTTCCAGAGATATCAGGTAATCAGCAACAGTGCTCCAAAGAGAAAAGCATCCCACCCAATCCATCCTTTCCTATAGTCCTCATCACTTTCTAGCCACCTAACTGGTTCTAGGTCTGACCTAGAGACATCCTCTTATTTCAACATGAGAAAGCCTAACTATTGTATCTCCACATCATACATAAAAATGGAAGATTTATACCCAATTATGAAGCCATCATCAGGATATCCCTGAGTGCCTATTTGTTTGTCTACGTCACTTTTCACATGGGGATCAGCCCTTGTCAGTAACAGTTGTAGACACACGTTAACAAATTCAACTAATTTCCTAGAGATCATAAAGGAACGACACTGGCTGGGACAGACTGCAGCAAACTAGAAAACATGTCTCTGAGACAGTGGATGCTACTGTGAGGGCAGTGACAGCAAATCTTGAACCTATTTTTTTTTTATATCAAGTCTCCATAATTGTTGATGTAGTCTTAAAATGCTTCAACATGTTTGTTCAGAACTTCTACTAAAATATGCATAGGATAGATTCACAGGGAAGAATATCACTTTGTGGACAGGTGGAGGAGTCCCTCAGCCTTGCTCAGCTGTCACTCACAGATGTGTTTGCCGACAGAACTCAGACAAGGAGAGAGTGCGAGCATCACAAATCACTGCTCAGCCTGAAGCATTTGCATAGGAGTACTGAGAACCTTGGACAATTGGTGTTGCTATGGAGAAGTGTGAGCGCTGGGTGAAATGCTCTTTTGCTGTTCAGGGTGATGGGAGCTATGTTCTACCTTCCTTGTGTATTTAAAAACAGTCAGACAGGTCAAACAATGGGACAAATTTCCTTTAATCACACTGATCTTCTACTAAGCATGCTTCTCTTCCTGCTCTACTTTTCTTTACTGCTCAAGGGCTGGTGCTGATGCAAATGTCAAAGGTCACCATCTACAAAAGGATTGCTCTCCTCTGTGCTGATGTACTTGCAACCTAATTTTAGAATACTTTTTTTTCCAGATGCCTTGAACCAACAGAGCTTAAGCTGCTCAATCTGAGATCATTCAAAGAAGAAGAGTGTGATAGTACACTATGCATAGAGGTGCACATCCACAGATGACCAAATTCTTTTACCAGCGCACAGCAAAAAGAAGAATGTTTTAAGCAGTGTTGGCTGAAAAATAGAGATGGGACATTCATTTATTTCTCAGACTACTTTTGCTTACATTTACTATTTTAATGACAACATGTTGTAAATTCAGAGGAGACACAGCTAAAACAACCATCCATTCAATCAGAAGATAAGATTGTCCATCATAACTGTTATTGATAAAAATCATCATTTATTATAGTCACTTCTTACCAAAACCCTGAAGAATCTCCTGATACAAACCACTCACAAGATAACAATACTTGAAACTAGAAAGCTGACATGTCTTGTTGGTGAGTAATACAGACAAAATGTGTCAACAGTCTGAACCTACCTTTTTAATTATATCAACAAATTAAATTAAACCATTTGTCAGAGCCCTAAGATTGTTAAAGCTTTTGTGAGAACACAAAACACTACTAAGTACTGGTTTACTAAGTATATGAACAGACAAACCCAAATTATAGTTATGATAAGTTGAGGATGGTAGTGTATATAAATGAACTTAAAGATCTGCACGCTTTCTAAGCCCTGGATCAAATTTTAAATGCCAAATTTTAGTCCTAGAGAATCTGAGTTACTACAAAACAAAATGAAGCAAGACAAAACAAATGCTATTAATTTAATTACACAGTAATTAAGTAGAGACATAAAAACTGAATTAGCCAGAAAAAAATAAAAAAGGAGAGAAAAAAGAAAAGAAGAAAAAAGAAAGAGAAAGGGAGAAAGAAAGAAAGAAACAAAGAAAGAAAGAAGAAAGAAAGAAAGAAAGAAAGAAAGAAAGAAAGAAAGAAAGAAAGAAAGAGAGTGAATGAAAGAAGGAAGAAAGAAAAGAAAAAGAAAAGAAAGGAGCAAAGGCAGGACAGACAGAATGAGTCATAAGCTTAAGAGACAATAAGGTAGCCCCTGAGATTTTGTTCAGTGACCTCTAGTAGACTCATTACATCACAAGAGAATGTGCTTTCAGTTGCATATGCTATGCTGCATCACAAATCATCCAAAATAGAAGTCAAAGGAGACTCTGAACACACTAGAAAGCCTCAGATGCACCTGGTTCTCACACATCAGTCAATGCCTAATACAAAATGGTGCCTAAAGACAAAACACACTAATGCCAGGCATCTTACACACTAACGCTAGGCATCTTTGGCAGGCAGATGATTTCAGAACTCTGAAAGTCCCAGTAGAGCACCTCATCTGCTCATGAGAAAGCCACAAACAACACAAAGAACAATGACTGCTTGTCATCAAGATGTCACAGGATAACAAACAATGGGCTCTTAGTCTCTGAAAAGGTATACTTTATCACAGGAAGAAAGGAACATTGATTCTGGCTCACATGAAAAGAAGAGTCCAGTGGTAAATCTGCAGGGTCTCTGTCTCTTCACTTTTAGAGAGGGCTGGCAAGATAGGCCTGGAAGGAAGCCCTGGTCTCTTCATACCTGAATGGAGCCACCAGAGTGTTGAAAGTTCTGTGTCAGCTACCAAATCATTGTACTGGCCATAAGTGACTGATTTTCCATCGGCAACTTGCCTTTATCTAAAGAAAGTGCCAGGAAATACATACACTGGAAAAATAGTTGCTTTAATTTTGGGCCAAAACTGAAGAGAGAATCATTCTCAGCTGACACTTCCTCCATTTCCAAACTAGAGTTTAGAAAATGGACAGAGGGAAACCAGAAAAACCTTATCTTCAGGTTCAGCTATGGACACTGGAATGGGACCTGAGTATGGAGCCATTTCAGAGCAGACCATTTTTATCCATTCCTACAGGGAGCCAGAACTAAAAAGGACACTTTTATTTAAAAAAAAAAAATCCCAATTCCAAAGAGGGTCACTGCAGTATTTCCAAAGTAAGCCAGACTGAGAATGGCAATTTCCTTCATCTTAAGTTTGAAGAAGCTCTGTTATAACCTTGACAAGAAAATTGCATCAAACATCCCAACTAATATTTATAAGGCAGTCCGTTTTTCACCAATGCAGTTTGAGAAACTCAGAGTAAGTTGAATTTTGTTGAATTTGCTAACTGTTGAATCAAGAAGGATTTAATGAGTATATGTGACACACATGAGTTAAATAATGTGGACAAATATCTTGATAATTTCATCAATTAAAAAGTGAACCTAGCATGAAAAAGGTCAGAGAAGGTCTTAAGAAAAGACAGAGAGAGAAAGAGAAAGATGAGAGCTGGTACAAGAATTGGTTTTCAACCTCTTCATGGTTGTCAACCCTACTTCCTTCCATCTTGGGAGCATTAATTGGCTTAGTTTTGCTTATTTCTTTTGGTCCCTGGGCCTTAAATAGGCTGACTAACTTTGTGAAACAACAGATAGATAATCTGATAGCAAAATCTATTCGGATACATTATTATAAGTTAGCTATGGAGGACCACGAGACTCAAGATGAGGCTGTTCCTCTATCCAAGGTGTTCCCAAATCCCATTTCCACCCAACCTAAAAGAGAGGACTTCTGCCCCTAGACCAAGCTATCTGAATTCTTGCTTAGGCTGTGAGGTTAAGCACTGCAAGGGAATATAAATACAAATTAAAAATATCTTTCTGGGTTCCCTGAGGGACAAGCCTGACTGAATAGGGATTGATGTCAAAAGTATTTCTTCTCCATGAAAAAGACATTGGGATGGGTATGGCTCTCATGCCTCAGTGGATAACGACAGGAGGACCAGAACCATTACAAGGTCCCCTTTAATTACTGGAGGTCAGGCCTCTATCTCTGCCTTGGCAAGATTAGAATCGCCAAGGCCCTTATATACTTGGAGAAGGGAGGAGATGCCAGGGAAAGCCCTGCTTATACACTGAAGGCCTAAAATCAGCCATAAGCCTAAAATCAGCAATAGGCCTGACATATGCCTGCTAACACAAAGTCTTGGGTCTCTGTGGAAAAACACTGAAACAGATGGCAATAAGCTATTGTAAACAGGCAGCTTTTGTGGAAATTTACCAGCCTGAGTAGTCATAGACCTTGTAAATAGGCAGCCTTGGCGGATAATACCAACTTAGATAAAGACAAGTGAATCATAGGCAGAGTCATAGTGACCTGTCCCCTGAACCTTCACTCAGCTGATACCCTGTTCTGAAAGATATCTGTACTCCCCCTAAACACCTATGCTCCTGTGTCATCCCCTTCCCCACATCCTGCATTTTTGTGTTTATAACCCCTGTCTTAAAAAGTAAAAATTATAAAAAAAAAATTAAAAAAAAAAAGTAAAAATTATGATTTGATAATTAAAATAAAATAAAATGAACCTTAAAAGATTGGTTTAATAAAAAATTTTAACATGTTTTGTGTATTGTTCACATAATTATTGATTAAACACAGAATAATGTATGCTCAGAAGTGAAGGCTTAAGATGATAATTAAAACAATAAAGTAAATAAATACTAATTAAAGCAGAATATAAATACTGTACAGTGACTCCAGACTCCAAGTTCACTTAAATTATTAATAACAAAGTGTGTCTTAAAGTCGCTGATGTGCATTGAAAGCTACTGTATGTACTTCATACATCACATACATATCAACAGGAGCCATGTAAATAAATAGCTAAACATTCTTTTTCACTCTTTATTGTAAACAGTTAACAGTTGTTGGGGATAATTTAACAACAGTATATAATTCAACTGTTTTCCTATCAAAATTATAATTTAAAACAGCAGGTATAAATTGATGGGGCTGAAGGAAACTCTGCATCTCTAAACGACATTTGACTACACAAAGAGATCAAATCCATACCTCATCTCTAGCTCTTTAAAATGCCTTGGGAGAGAGTTAAAATAACAACTCAAGCAGAGGCAGCTGCAAAGCAAAGCTGACTGGTTCAAACACCTCATTATTACAGTTTCTGCAAACTGTGGGTACTGAAGGGAAAGATATTTTTACTGCAGCCAGAAAATGGAAAGGAGGAAACTGTAGCCAAGTGTTGTCACATTAAAAACAGAACCAAGCCCTCATGAGCGTCCCCAGTTTTTCCTTCAAGCAAATCAAAGATGCCTCGCTTACTGTGTCCGAGCTGCCTATGATCGGCTTGGTTTAAAAGCCAGACCATTTAGACTGGGCCCAGACACACATTTTCATTAGCTGCAGACTTAGAAACTGGAAAATCCCGTGTCAGCTATGAATGGAGATGTTCAAGAACATATGATCAGCGGAGATGCTCAAGAAAGTGTGGTTAACATTGCATTCTGGGAAGGAATAGCAACAACTTTCAAAAGCCAAAGTCTTTCTCCAGAAAGACTTTTCATGGCAGAGCACCACAAAGGGCCAGGATGTTTCCAATGGGTTTGTTGTTATCAGAATTGCTGTTCTTTTTGCCATCTAAGACACCGTGTCAGTAAATAGAGCTATCTGCTAGACTAGGTACTGGGAAATGTCTTCCATAAATAGGTAAGTGAGAATGACTTGTGTATAAAACATGGGCGATTGCTGATATCTTGTAGATCCACATTCAAAAGTAGCATAAATAAGACAAATATGAAGAGCCTCTGATCAAAAGCAACAATAACAGTCTATGAACTTTATGGCATTCCTCTCTGAAGACTTCAAAGCCTCAGATAAATTGTGTCATGAACCAGTAAGTCCATGGACAGATAGGGAAAATACCATTCTCCTTACCACATGGGCATAGTATCTGAAAAGATAAAAGGAGTGGCCCTCACTTGGGCTTTTCTCCAGTGAAAAGGGCACTATATAAATCTAACAGGATGCTTCCAAGAAGTGCCATGTCATTAACTTAACCAAGAAAGAAGTAGAAAACTACTGATCTGCATAGTTACCATGATAATTTTCACACACTGAATGTTCAGTACCCTCATACAACCAGTCAAGCCTCTGACTGCCTAGCAAAATCTGCTTGGTCTTTTGATATCTTAAAGCAAATCTTTACTGGATCCACATAGTCCTGATTAATGCAAAAATCCACTCACTGGTGTTCTTCAATTTATGTGACTCCTTGTGTATTTATTTATTCTTTCACCAAATATATTCCCCTACTACAATTTACACTCCCATGCCATCAAAATGCTTAATGTCTGCTGTAAAGAGGGAAGATTTCGACATTTTTATAACTTTCCCCATTCGTTGTCGTCATTGTTAATGTTGATACTTGACTATCTGATTGTTTCCAATGTGAAATTTGGAAATAGAGATGAAGCTCACTGACCTAGCACTTTTCCAGCACGAGTGAGGCCATTGTGTACTAAAAAGATAAAATAACGCTGGCCTGGTGGCTTTAATTTGAGCTTCTTAGGAGACTGAGATAAGAGGAATAATCACAAATTCAAAGCTGGTCTGGGCAAGCTTAGTGGTAGGGCACTGGACTAGCATCATGAAGATTTATGTTCAACCTCTAGTTACATAGAGAGATGTATATTTCACAGCAAGATGGAACACACAGATTATATATATTAAGAATGAACTGGAAAACCTTCTAAGACAGTGAATCAGTTAGATCTCTGCCATTTCATAGGGCTTTGCTTTTTTTTTATGGAATGCTTATTATACTAAAATTACTTTTAGGTATTTTTACTGGTGATGGTTGAAATTGAACCGAGGATTTGGTACCTGCCAAGCAAGTACTCTACCCTCAGCCTAAAACCCAGGATTTTACGAATCACAAGCATGTATATGTTTCTCTCTAAGAAATGGTGGTGACATTTACAGAATGTCAAGATGTCAAGTTGCCTTTGTTCATTATCTGCAAGTAACGTAACTTCAACTCCAGGGGAATCCAAGAGTCTCTTCTATTCTGATTTTCATGGACACACCCAGACTTGCCTAGATGCATGTGATTAAAAATAAATTTATATATACTCGATACTCGATATAGTCTCTCTTCACATAAATATGTGCTGTGCATTTATTCTTCTGAAGTTGACATTATTCTAAGTGTTTTATCACTATCAAATATTTACCTAGCTATAGCACTTCCGGTGATGTTCTCAAGTTAAAACAATGTTACCTATTCAAGCTCACCTAGAAGCTCTATCTATAGCCTTACTGATGCATTTAAAAAATGAAGAGGATTTTACATCTTTGTAACACTTGCTACAGAGACTCATTTCTAAAGCCCCAACACTACAATTAGACAACCTTAAATTTTTAAATTAATTTTCATAACCAGTTTTGCGTGCTGTCAGAGAGGATTGCCAGTTCTATCTTTCACTAGTGGTTGTCATTTGATACCCAATTTATTCTTTTAAAAAGATCTTACAATGATGGGTAGATAGAGCAGATAATGTTTTTAAAAAATAGTTGATCCTGAATGCTTTCTCTATAGAAACTGCATTTACTGTGCTACATTACTGACAATTAACACAAAACACAGTTCTAAATGAAATAAATGAGCTAATGAATGTGACCTGCCTTTCAGATGCATATGGGTCAGTTGGGAAAAGTTATGCCACCTTTATGTGGTTTGTAGATGGCACAAGAGCCTATGAGTCTCTAACATTATGAGTGAGATTTATTTATTTAAAATCAATTCTTTTCATATAATATATTCTGATTATGGTTTGCCCTACACCGACTCCTACCAGATCTCCCCACATCCCCCTCACTCAAATCCACAGCCTTTCTCTCTCATTACAGACAATACAGATGGACACCTAAAGCTAACAATATGACAAAAAACCAAACAGACCAGAATAGAACAAACTAAACAAACACAGATAAAAGAAGAGAGAGCCGAAGAAAAAGCACAAGAAACATATATGAATGCAGAGACTCACACGTGTACACACACAGACACACAGACACACACACACACACACACACACACACTCAGAAACCCTATAAAACAAAAAGTCAGAAAGCATAGTATATATGACATAAAAGACCTGTAAGATAAACAAACAGACCAATAAACATAAAACAGAGTTTGTTTTGGCTACCTTTTCAAGGCATGAAATCTGTCGTTAAGAGTGGTTTATATTCCCAGTAAGATTCCATTAAAAAATAAATTTTTCATTTGCTAATTTTTTATTTTCAATGGCTATCAATTTGGAGATTGTTTCTTGCTTAGGGATGGGGACTTGTGTTCATTTCCCCTCTCAGCGCTGGGAGCCTGTCTGGCCCAGATCCATGGAGCCACAGTCTCTGAGTCCCTGTGTGCATCGATCCTGCTGTGTCTAGAAAGACTCATTTCTTTGGTGTTCCCCAACCCCTCTGACTCAAAATCTTTCTGCATTCTCTTCTTCATGGTTCCCTGAGCCTGCAGGGATTTGATGGAGACACAAGAAGGACTTTTATTTGTCTATGTGTCACTTACAGAACAGCATTTTTAGCCTAGAGCATCCCAGTACATTTTTGAACTGTGCTGTTTTATGTATGGTGATGAAAACTTTTAGCTGTCAATAAAAGCATCATGATGTCTTTGAATAAATAGCATACACTGTAAGTCACATATTCTGAACACAGTGAGTGGAAGTCACCGAGGTTGAGGAAGAATAATGGCTTTAAGAACTCAGCAGTATGCCAATGGAAGTTTCATTTTGCTCAGCCATGCTTCACGTTTAAGTCAGGGAAGGAAGAGTAAAATGCTCTGTAGGATTGTGCTAGAAATTTACATCTTAGAGATGCGATAGAAAAAGAAATATCTCAAAAGAGAGAGAGCCTCAGAGAAGAGGGATGCCCAAATCTTTCTATTTCCAAAGACATCACATATCACATACTATTTAGTTTTATTTTTTTAAGTTTATAATATATTCTGATCAAATTCCTTTCCCTCCCATAGCTCCTCCCAGTTCCTTCCTAGTGTCCTACACACAAAAATGTATTTACAATCAGTACCTGCTGAGAAAGGGAAAATTGGGGCTTTCTCCTAATGGAGTCTCACTAGTTATATCAGAACCACACTTTTTTTTTGACATGTAGAACATTCTCTGAAGCATAGAGAAGAAGGACAGAATGACTTGGGTGAAGAACTCCTAATTTGTTTAGTAAGTCTGTTAACTGTGTAGACCTGCTGAGACCATCAAAACCTGTACAACTCATTCTAAATAAAACAGACACAGAACAGACTATGCCATGTTTCTCTGTTTCTTTGGCATTAGTCTTGGGCAAAACAAGGGTTTTGTAAGGTAAGTAAGGTGTTGCCATGGGTCTCCTCTTAGACTTCCATTCATACACACATGACCTCAGGCTCACCTAGACTTAAGGAGCCAGAAACAGTTCATTTCAGTAATCTCCATCAATTATCCCTGACGTAAGCCAAACCATTGATAAACTGCTCTAATTTACATAAGTTGTGCCTAAGCAGTGACATACATAAAATGTATATAAGACCATAAAAGGCTAAGTTCTGATTCAGAGGACAAAAGATGCTGTTATTGTTTATATTTTTATTAAGTTAAATAAATTATTTCTTAGTTCTTACATCTTTATGATTCTTTTGAAAATGCATTCATCTACCTCAATTTTGATCGCTCCTTTCTTTTGTAAGTACATTTTTAATTTTTTTTATTTTACTTATTCACTTTACATTATGCACACTATCCCCTCCCAATTACCCCTTCCCACAATTTCTTCCCCACCCCATCCCCTTCTCCTCTGAGTAGGTAGGGTCTCCTCCTCCAGGTATCTCCCCACCCTGACATATCAAGTGAAGCTAGGTGCTTCCTTTCTCACTGAGGCAGACAAGGCAGCTCAGATAGAAGAACATATCCCACATTCAGGCAACAGCTTTGGGGATAGTCCCCACTCCATTTTTTTGGGAAACCCATGAGGAATAACCTACACATCTGCTACATATATGCAGAGGGGCCTAAGACCAACCCAAGTATGTTCTTTGGTTGGTGGTTCAGTCTCTGAGAGTTGCAAGGGTCCAGGTTAGTTGACTCTGTTGGTCTTCCTATGGAGTTCCTATCTCCTTCAGGGTTCCAATCCTTCCTCCTATTCTTCCATAAGAGTCCCCAGGCTGTATCCATTGATTGGATGTGGGTGCCTGCATTTGTGTGAATCAGCTGCTGGGTGGAGCCTCTCAGAAGACAGTCATGCTAGGTCTCTGTCTGCAAGCATAACAGTGTTGTTAATAGTGCCAAGGACTGATGTCAGCCCATGGGATTGGTCTAAAGTTGGGCCTGTAATTAATTGGCCACTCCCTCAGTCTCTGGCCCATCCATAAACCTTGCATTTCTTGTAGACTGGATAAATTTTGCATCAAAAACTTTGTGGGAGAGTTGGTGTCCCTATCGCTCCATTGGGGTTCCTTCCTGACTACAGGAGGTAGCCCCTTCAGATTCCATATCCATAATGCTATGAGTCACAGCTAAGCACACCCCCATTGATTCTTGGATGCCTCCCTTATCCCAGGTCTAGGTCTCTTTCTAGAGATGCCCCCTACCTCCCCACCCCTGTCACTTTCAGATTTTTATTTATTCTCATGAATATCTGGCTATCTTACCTCTCCTGTCCATCCCCACACCTGATCCTGGAAACCCTCATTCCTGTCCCTGTACCCTTTCCCACCCAGTTCCTTCCATCTATCTGCCCCATAAGCATGTTGTTTCACATTCTAAGTGAGATTCAAGTATCCTTGCTTGTCCTTTAATTCTTGTTTAGCTTCCTTTGGTCTGTAGAGTGGAACATGGGTATTCTTTATTTTATGACTAATATCCACTTATAAGTAAGTATATACCATGCCTGTTTTTTGGGGACTGGGTTACCTCACACAAGATGATATTCTCAACATCCATTCATCCATTTGCCTACAAAATTCATGATGTCTTTGTTTTAATAGCTGAGTAGCTTTTCATTGTGTAGATATACCACATTTCCTTTATCCATTCTTCAGTTGAGGGAAATCTAAGTTGTTTCTAGTTTCTGGCTATTACAAATAAAGCTTCTATGAACATAGTTGAGCAAGTGTCTTTGTGAGATGGTGGAGCATCTTTTGGGTATATACCCCAGAGATCACTGTTATTTTTATCTTTTTTCTTATGCTATGTCTCTAAGAAATGCTAAGATTCATTTCCTTCAGTACTCAGCTATTTCTGAGGAAGCCACATGTACCCCACATTTTGGTGACATTTGGTGATCATCAAATGACTACATTGGAATGGAAAATTAGAAGAGGCATCCCAGCTCCCAGGCACAGACACTCAAATGCTTTCAACTCATTTACAGTCCAGAATTGTAGGTTCCATTAGCAGAATGATAGCTTTCTCATGCCAAAAAAATAGAGACAGATCAGCAAGAGTAACAGCCAGAGTATTTGCAAAACACACTACCTTGACAACCATTCTGTCTTACTCTCCATACCAGTTTTCTCTTTAATAAGCTTCTAATATCTATTTATTATAAATATTTATATATAAATAAATTATGTATAGATATTGTATATATTACAAATACTTCATTGGAGCAATTATTTTGCTAAAGGCCATAGTTACAAATTATCTTTGTTTAAGCCTACTGGTAAATTAGTTCAGAATAACATGCTTCTGGTGACTTTCATTCTGGCAAAACCAGTAGTCCATCTTGACTTGAGGATCCCTTGATGCTGATTCTAAGTGAAGATCTACCAGAGACAGAGCCTTACATAGGAAGGGATTGGGGAAGGTACTGCTAACAAATCATACAATAGTGTTAATTTATCTGCACCGTAATTCTACCTATTGTCATTCGGCTCATTTCAATGATTTGTTTGATTAACATAAATATGTCTAGTGTTCCTTCTATATGTTATGGCATGACTATAAGAGACAAACTATCAGAGGTCCCAATGGGAAACTGGTATAATCAGAACAAAAAAATATCCTACAAATTGTTTACTTTAAAACCAAAATTATTCTTCTAGTTAGTTATCTTTCAAACTGTAATTGTTTCAACCTCACATAACTCAGTTAATTTACTGAGATACTTAAACATGAGTTTGTAACTAATTCATCTTGGCATAGTCACCAAGGTTTGTTTCTTTAAAACAGATGCTCTATCAGTGAATTTGCTGAAAAAAAATTTCTATAGTCATAGTGGGTGGCTGGCAGCTTATGCTTTGAAAATGTTCCAGTCATAATCGTTGTGGTCACATGGTGAGGAGAAGAACTTGGGAGACATAATAAGTCATTTATTTATATGCTAAAATAGGCTCCTGAACTCTTAATTTACTAACCCCTTAGACCTGCCCACTCTTGGCTCACCTCGATGTGGAGAGTGGGTGGCCATCTACTCAAAAAGTCCTGTTGATTTCTGGTCTAGTTTTCACAAGAGACTGTCCACCCTCCTATTCTGCTGGTTAAGCTTTAAAATAGAGAAAGGGCCACTCCTTAATCAACAACGAGGAACTGTTTCTTGCCAGAGAACAAGCCCCTGAATCATTGCTAGCTGATTTCCACCCGGAGCCATCTGAAAGGAATTTCAGTCCTGGAGATGATTCTGAAGAATATAAGCACGTCACTTTCTAGACAGCTACACTCCCATCCCTAAATGGTACTGTGCCATCAAAAAGCTTTGTCGGCCTCTGACAAGACAGTTACTTTGTTGTAGTTGGCCCTCGGCTTACATTAATGGATGCCCTAAAAGGGTCTTTCAAAGCTTTATAAAACAGACTACTGTAATTACTTAATAATGTCATTAAAATGTCATCCACTAGCACCCGGAGTCCTCGAGACAAAGACACACTCAAGGAGTAAGCCTCTGGCTCTGACCTCAAACGACAAGGGCATCTTCTCCTCTCTATTGACAAACTTCTCAAAGCTGACCAGAGCATCTTTGCTTCAACTACAAAGAAGCTCAGAGTTCACGCTATTAACTCAAATATGTAACTACGCAAGTCTTTGCAAGTATGCATTTCTTCTATATTTTCACTAAAATTTTTATGACCTTGAGCTTTTGCTTCATGGACTTATCTATGGATGTTTGTAAATATCATTGAAAGACATCCCAAAAAGTTTGTTAAAAAAGATATCCCAAAGTAGAAGGGAAAAGTAAAATACAGCATCCTATGAAACATATTACTGGGGGAGAAGAAAACAGGGAGATAAAATGGCAATAATAAAAAAGCCTACAATTTATCCCATTTCTGTTTGCTTTTTAAAAAGCATCAAATCAGTTTCTTGCAGTGTTATTTGATATGTAAATTGTATTACACATTAAATAAAGTATGGTGATTTTTTTTCTATTAAAAACCTCTTGACACTAACAATAAATGAAATAGAGGTGGTAAAGGGTTCATTCAGAAGTGAAACAGCTTTAACATTCACATAGAGTGAGGTCGAAGGAGAAGCTGGCCAAAAGAAGAAACTGTATACTCACGGGGTTGCAGTAAATGAAAAGAAATATGAAACAAAGGCTTGTCTGCGGCAGGACAAGAATGAATACTCTGACGCAAGCACAGAAACAAAGTCATTCAAGCCATGTGCCAACCATGAAGGCAGTTATTTCATTGTGTAATTGATGCTGTACTCTGGGGCAAGAATGACCAAACCTCAGTGACAGTCTGTCATGGGCACAACATGTCAGAAATACAGATGAACACATTGGTGTCTTCCCATAATGTCAGACCTTACTGACTAACAATAAATTCACAAGGTACAGATTTTGTAGGTGGGAGAAGGGAGGGCAGTATCAATTTTGCCAAATAGTCCAACTTTCTTTGATTCTCCTGGCTGAGGCAAACATGTTCTTTCATTTGAATCTTAATTTCCATTACTAACTTTCAAATCACACATTACACATCACACAGTAACTATGTGTTTTTCAGAGTGTGTACATCCATGTTTGTGTATATATATATATATATATATATATATATATGTGTGTGTGTGTGTGTGTGTGTGTGTGTGTGTGTGTGTTTGTGTGTGTATGTGCACATGTGTGTACATGTGATTGTATGTATATATATTTGTGTGCATACATGTGTTTGTGTGTATGCATGCTTGTGTGTACACATGTGTTTGTGTATGTAGGTCACAGAACACCTATAAAGGATTAAAGAGGCCTCAATAGAGTTTAAGAAGGTCTAACCATGAAGAGTTAAAGTCTAAGCTGATAGAAATTCAGAATGTCTCAGTTGGAGTCAAGTAATTAACAAGGCTGAGGGTCTACTGCAAATGCAGCTATAAAGTCAAGTAAGTAGTAGCCTAGATCAAAGATTTTAGCAGAGCCACAACACTGAGTTCAGCTGAGCAAATTAGGTACAGAACTAGGAGTGGCAACCGATGGACATGAATGGCAAGACTAAGGCAGATGCATAAACAGGGCAACAAATGATGGAGGGTCCAGATGGATGAATAAGTAGTCATGGAGACAATGCATGCAAATCTTGTTAACTACAAGCAGACCTGAAGCCCCCGGAACATACAGGAGGCCTCTGTACATTGTTCCAGTAATGCACACTCCTGGTCATCAGAAGATAGGTCAGTGGGAAGACCACCATTTCAGTGCTAGGTGTCCTCCTCCCTGTTGGATTCAGTTGACTGAACAGAGCAATTTCCGCAGACCTGGAGTGTCCTGTAAATTCTTTTATCTAGCTTCCCTGATATAATTTCTTGACATCTTCCTCCAGATACTTCTGATTAATTTATAGGATGGCACCTTTTCTACTTTCAGTATTAAATTATTTATCAGTTTGCTCCACCATCATTGGTCCAGACAAATGGTACCAAGGTGCAGAGTCATTCTCCATTCTCAAAATAGAGCCAAAAGGTACTTGTAAAATGAAGTCTCTCTGGCAAGTTACAGTCTTAAAGAAAACAAACCACTCTTTTAACTTGAACCAGGGCTTAGCCTGATCTCTACAATATCCACCTGCCCCATGCAGCAGGGCATTAAACAGGGGTCCAGGGAGGTCACCTGAAAGAGAGGGGGGGAGAGGGAGGGAAGACAGGCAGATGTAAAGAACGAGCAGTTTGTCTATAGTCTGATCAAACCACTGATTTTATTTTTTCACATAGGGATTATATACACAAAAAGGCAGGATGTGGGGAAGGGGATGACGCAGGAGAGTAGGTATTCAAGGGAAGTACAGATATATTCCAGAACAGAGTGTCAGCTGGGTGAAGGGTCAGGGGACAGGTCACTATGACTCTGCCTATGATTCACTTGTCCTTATCTAAGTTGGTACTATCCACCAAGGTTACCTATCTGCAAGGTCTATGACTACTCAGGCTGGCAATTTTCCACCAAAGCTGCTTGTTTACAATAGCTTCTAGGCATCTGTTTTAGTGTTTTTCCACAGAGACCCAAGACTTTGTGTTAGCAGGCTCATGCCTATTGCTGATTTTAGGCCTTCAGTGTATAAGCAGGGCTGCCCCTGACATCAACCATGCTGTCATCTATGTGAGCTTGATTTAAAGTATGTCTTATTTACAGAAATTTGATCATCTTACTAATCTTTGATATTCTACTACAATTGTTTTATTTAATATAGTCAACTCCATAAATTTTTTAACACATCAATAGGCTCACATTTACTGCACTCAGGATGGTAGGACTCCTGCCCTATAATTACGGAGTTAAAAGTGATGAAGTAGGCTGGTGGTCTCTGATGGTGAAAGTCTTTTACATTTAATGCTCTGCATCACTTCTTGTTGACAGACCAACAGGAAGTCTCTGGTTCATCAAGCAACTTCATGGTTGTTCACTGAGGCCAGCAAACTTCAGTTCATGATACCTAGGACTCTTGATACCTAGAACTCCAGTAATACCTAGAATCACTAAAAGTGCAAATGCCAGGCTCTGCCTCACATTTCTCAAATGTATATAATTCTTGATTCAAGGACTCACCCCAGTGTTTCAACAGCCTTGCAGTTGGTAATGTACCTCCTAAACTAGGAAATCATGTGAAACAGGGAGCAGGCATTTGTTCATTCACAAGTATGTGGAATGTACATGATCATACAAGAGAATGGAAGTAAACCCAGAAAAAGAAAAGTCAATGATGTCTCGCATTCTGCCATTAGAAAGACAAAGGTGAGTTTTGGTGCTCATGACTTACCTGCCTTTTAATGTATTATTTGCATATTTGTCTCTATGCTGGATTTCTTTCTTGTTTGGGGCTAAAAAAAAAAGTTTAGCATCAAGCTTACTGAGCAACATAGTACAAAGCCTTTCTAGTCACTTGGCTTTCTTAACTAATTATCCTTAGACAGACAACGTGACTTACCCCCCAGTTCCTAAGTCATTCTGTGAATGATAAAGTTTCCTCGTAGTTTTAGCTCCACACGGGGATCAACATCACCAGAGCAATTTAGTCACCCCTAAAGTAAAACCTCGCAGCTGTTTAAACAGTGTGTGGCCCATAACAACAGAACAGTGTAGGGCAGGAAGCAAAGAGGGATCCTATTTCTAATTGAACTTCTGATGGGAGTAGAAATAGGTGATATTTGATTTCCTAGATCAGAGTTCATTTGCTTATCATGAATTTTTCAATCATCACACACACGCGCACACACACACACACACACACACACACACTGCTGAAGTCCTTTCACACTGAGGAACCCTACCACTCTGCAATTGCCACGTAAATATGGATACCAGTATTGAATCTGCAGCTATCTTCTCCAAATGCAGGTGCATGTACTTTCAAAATGTCTCTATCCTGTTATAGTAAAAAGCATTACCTTCTTCCTTACCAGGAAAAATGATTTAGGAAAAATCAATAAAAAGGCATAAGAGAGAATGTGTATATACTGAACTTTTTAACCTAAATTAGAGATATTAGTAGATAGGTTTTCAAATAAAACACAAGAATGTATGTAGTTACATATATCACCACATTAGCACATCCATACTGGAACTGAGCAAAAATGAATGGACTCTGGACAGTCTTATTATTTAAAATCAAGTACACAAGGGATTTTAATGAGAAAATGTGTTCATCATTAACTCTCTGCATCCATGGAAGACAAGGGAGAAATAAAGGCAGCACTGGTGTTTTGTCATCTTTATTCATTTATGTTTATTAAAGATCTTATTGTCATTAATCCCATTACTCCTGTTATTGTGAGTGTGCATAACTAGCATCTTAATTGTCGAGTGCTTAGACATAATTAAACCACCTTAGCTTGAAAGTATCAGTTGTGAAAGCAGACAGCAGGCAGTTTAGAGTTGCTGTCTGCAGGAAGCACTGCTTCTGCTCATAACTGACTCGGCAATATTGGCGGCTCAGCGGTTATGTGAATTACAGTAAAATTATACAATTACATACCTCTCTGAAGGCAAAACACTAAGACATTATTCCCAGATTTCTTTCTCATCTACAGAGTATGAGATTTCTCCTCTGTCCTTTGGAAGTTTTCCACATGTAACTAATCTCTTCTCTTGTGTGAGATCTGCTGAGGGGTGGAATATAGAAAGCCATTCATGAAAGTCAAGGCAACTCAGTTTCACACTTCTTTGCTAATATTATTTTTAAAACACACCCAAATACTGTTTCCTGTAGAAATTCCCCTTTGACACTTTTAAAGTCTCTAAGATGTAAAACTTGACATCTATTTTATGGGTCAGATTTAATCATAAAATTAGACATTAGATTTAGTAACGGAAATTGACCATAATTTTGGCTTTCAGGTTTTGAATTTACAGAAAGAAGGAAAAAAGGAAAGAAGGAAGGAAGGAAGGGAGGGAGGGAGGGAGGGAGGGGAGGGAGGAGGAAGGAAGGAAGGAAGGAAGGAAGGAAGGAACAAAGGAAGGAAGGGAGGAAGGAAGGAAGTGGAAGAGGACGGAAGGACAGTGAGGAATGGAGAAATGAAAGATGAGAGAAGAAAAGGAAGAGGTCAGAAAAGGGGAAAGGAGAAAAAGGAAGAGGTGTGGGGGAGAGATACATGTCAATGATATCACCTAAGACAAGAATTCTCTAAAATATTTTATGTCTTTAAAAAGTCCTGGAATTTATATCAGCTATATACTTTATTTCACCCAACTTTGTTGCCATAAGAAAAGAATATATTACAGCATGCTTTTATAGAGTGAAAAATTAAAAACAATAGATTTTTAAAAGACATTAGACCACACATATAGAGAGAGGTAGAGACAGATACTTAGACAATGCACCTCATCAATTCAATGACTTTGGGATTTTTAAGGTAAATGGTCAGCTCAAGAATAAAAGAGGAGGAGGAGGAGGAGGAAGTGACACATATGTCCTCTCCAGTCTTCTCTCTCTCTCTCTCTCTCTATTCGCTCTCTCTCTCTCTCCTCTCTCTCGTCTCTCATTGTCTAGTAACTTTAAAAACAACATTTTATTTTACTTCCATCTCTTAGTCAACTGACATGCAAGTAACAAGTTAACACAACCAGCATGACCATTCTTGGGGGAGATGTCACAAAGTAGAATCTGTTGAATTTCATGTACTCTGTAAAGGGAGACAGAGAGTTAAGGATGACATATTTTAAACTGGAACAAACCAGTTTCTTAAAGATGTGATAGGCTGTAGCAGTAAGAGTGAAAAAAATTTTTCTATGGCAAGCTCTTAAGACAAGCATCAGACTACAAGTTGTGGACCAAAGGACCCCACTGGAGGCTTGTAGAATGAGATGTGGGAAAATACCTTAGTGACAATGTGTAGAAGAGAATTACATCAAAAACAAATAAGTCAGCATGAACTTCATTTCAATCATCTAAGGTGGAAGCCATTGAGGACATGGATTAGTAACAAGAGTCATTGGCAAAGACACACAAAATTAAAATGCAAAATAAATGCTATATAACATAATCACATTTGTTTCAGCATGTGTTCCAAGATCAAATGACATCATTTAACAAAGCAAAGACACAAAACCTGAAGTTACTTTTGTACCAGCCCAATGGTAGGTAACTGTGAGAAAAGAAAAGAGATGTTAGAGCTACAGTGTGAGAGCTACCGGAGGATCCCTGACTCTGGGGATGAGAAGAAAATGAAAACAGCAATGCTCACAATGTAGAAGAACCTGAAAGAGTGGGCACTAGGTCCTCTGTGGAAAACACCATGAAACTATGTAAGTGTTGTTTCCTCCCAGCATAACACGATCTTCATCTTGGAGGGGAGACTACCCTGTCAAGGTTCCTGTGACAATTGAGAAGAACTAAATTTAGGATAATGGATGGAGTAGAGACACTCCTTCATAGTAAAAGCGGAGGAAGAGAGTACAGGACCTACGCCCAGGATTCCAGCTCTTTCTCCTCCTGCCTTCCCTCAACTGCAAGTGATTTCAAGAGATGTTACCATGTGCAGAAGTGGGAGGAACACTAGCTGAAGACTCCATGATGCAGCTTCCATAAAGTCATCATCCATGACAGGGGGGACTTTGAGCTGATGCAGCTGTTTGGAGAATCAACACCTTTCTGAGGAACTTCCCAGCAACTATGCTCTTTAAGTAAGGTCCATAAACTCACTGCTTCACCGAATTGGGCTTTGGTGAAATCATCCTTTGGTCTGTCTTTAATGTTTTTTTTCTGGAGTAAATGGACATGTTACACTTTTCTAGAAAAAAAAATTAACTCAATAAGTGAATTCTCAAATTCACTTGGGCTGGAAATGATAGCTGTCAGGTACCAGGATATCGGGGCGTGGGGGGGACACAAAGATGCCCAGGGGTGTGTGCCCCAGTGTACATGAAACTCAGACAAGATCACTTTTGTGTACCCACAGAGGCTGGTCCTGGAGGTGACTAAAGAACTGAGAGACTGAAAAAGCCACCTACTATTGTGTGGTAATGCTTTTGGAAGCAATACATACAGGAAGGAAGGCACCTCTCTCTTACCTTCCAATCCCTTTCTAGGGTCCCCTACTAGCAGTCCCTAACAGGAAGCCACATAGTAAGGAATTCCGGGCAAGTTGAGTTCTATCTTCAGCCAATTAGAATAGAATAGAAGAAGAGTTTCTGAATTTCAGAGACAACAAACCCCTAGTCAATTCATCAGCACTAGAGAGAAATTTGTAAGAATGCAGAAGTAAGAAAGAGGCTTACACAAGAAAGGGAGGGAAACTCCAACAAATGCAGGAAGTAGGGCAGAGAATGGACTTGGGGAAGATGTTGAATTTGTCATTAACTTGTAGATAAAATATTTTTGAACAGTGAACTTCTCATTTTAAAAATCTTAAAAGTTCATTCAACATACTTGATCAATGACTTACTACAGTTTTCCCATTACATTACAAACTTTAAAATATTAAATAAAATTTGCATTATATTAATAAAGGATAAAAAAGTATTCCTAATCAATTGCAGCAAAACAGAAATGTTGTATATTTCAAACAAAACCTTTAACAGTGAAATATAAAATATTTACTATTCGACCAAAATACTACTTACTTTGCCTGGAAATGAATTTATATATTTTTAACTCTGCATTTTCTCTACTTTTTATTATCAATACATTTAAAAACTTACTGTTTTGTTCTGAGTCACTGGACATGTGTGGGTACCCCTGGGGAAGCAATAATTTAATATTGTACAAGGATGCCAGTGGTCCCGCAGTGTAGAGGCTCAGCATGGAAGAGTGGTATAAAGAGATTCTCTTCCTCCCTCCTGCAGAGAGCAGAATTTCATCACACCATCTCCACTCTTTTCCTTTCCCCCTACAGAGCTAAAAAATCTGCCTTGAATGTACATTCCACAGTCCTCTGAAGTATTACAGTAATAACAATAAATTCTTCACATGACATTTGGACAGAATCCAGGCAGGCATATACATAAAAAAAACCTTGCTTCCCTCTCAGGTCCGAAATGGGTTTAAAATAATAACATGTTTAAAAGGAACTTTACATTTCAGTAATTCACAGTGCGGTGATTTCATAGGAAGTTTTAGGAAAACAGATTATGCTGAATACTGTGGCTGTGACTGCATTTGTCTTCACAGCATCATAGAATTAGCATCATGCTTTGTTAGAGGGTCAGAGGTTAGAAGTATAAGTGTATACTAACTTCACGCAAAAGGAACAGATGGGTAGAAGTTAAGCCAAGGCTCTCTCTTTCCATGACTAGCAGCCCTCCCCCGTGAAGACATTGCTCCTGCAAGGAGGCGCTGTGAAGCTGGGAAGTGCTGCTTTCAGGCCTGTGCTTGACTAATCTGGATTCCTACCCACATTCTTAGTTTTCCTAGGAAGCTATATACAAGCACGCTTCGTACACTTGTACAGAGCAGTTAAGAGAGATTACTAGACATATGACTATTTCACAGAGAAATGGGAATATACTCAGAACCAGTAAAGTTTTAACTTAGTTAACTTATATTGATTCTGTCATTTCATATTATAAAATATGCATTTTTATAATATAAGATATATAGTAGCAGGTATCAGGTTATCAGAATTGAGTGGGCACCATGGGAGGGACTTAAGGTTTGCGTTGTGGGGCAAGGCAGTGGACAGAGATGGATAGTGAGATTTATTAAGCCAGGAGACAGCTTTAATGGAGGAAGCTGGGCAAAGAGACTAGTAAATGGCCTCATGTGCAAAAAAAAAAAAAAAAAAAAAAAAAAAAAATGGGTTTCTTGTGTTTGGTGTAGTATGGGTATCAGGGTCATTTGCATTATTTAGTATTTCTCATGCATTCTCTTTGCACATAGTTACATCCAACTTCATGTATGACTTTTTGTTATCATGGTAACACGTGTTGTAGTAGAATAATGAGGCACAGACTACCTTCAAACACTCTTGGCTGCCTTTGCAACTGAACCAGTGGCCAGACTTTGCAGGCTTTGTAAAAGGTTGTCTGAACTTCACTCTTCATACTATTTTTTTTTTCAGTCACTATATACAGATGCAGGGTTGTGCCATGATCTATAATAACTGGAGAAGTTGATTATCATATGGAAAACAAAACCCAGAAACCAAAGAGGAGCCTGTCCAATGCCATACAGCTGGCAAGTAAGAGAATGAAAAAGATCTCCAAGGTCCAAGCTCTTCCTACTAACTTGTGTTGAAAGACAAAATTAATGCCTTTTTTCTATTTCAACAAAAATAGAACAACTAGCTCTGGACATCCTATCACAACATGGTGTTCGTGGTAAAACTCAACACAGACTCATCTGTTCAGAAGCACAATGCCCTTTGGAACTGTTTTGCCATCAATAAATTTAGGAGTATAAGTCACGGAACAGGAAGCCCTTCAGAGAGATCTAAATGAGCTGGAGTGACGGCGTCTCTGAATGAGCAGTGAGCTCCATTCCACTGAAGGAGCTAAGGGTATTTCTTAGGAGGAGATTTTATTATTTTGGCAAGGCTTGTTGTAGAGTCCCAAGGTCATACAGGCAACACAGAAATCACCCAATTTGTGGAACAATCATCTGGAAAAGAAACACGTAGACCAAAACTTGAAGAAAAAAAAAAATAAACAGTTGGACTGCTCAAAGCTAAGAAAGCAGGACTTAAAAGGATGGTGCACTTCTCTGAAGGCTCCTCAGGAAAACATCCTCTACGTTTGAGAAGTGCACCTTGGGGCCAGAGAGTGACCAGGGAAGACATACTGGTTTCTTTCCAATGCAAAATCGGTGGCTTGTATTCTTGTATTCTCCCATCGTGCAAACTGTCTACCAAGATACACAAAGATAGTTTACAGATGTATTCTGATTGAATGAGCCATTAACAAACAGCTACTCTTCTTACAAAGAAAAGAAAGCATTTCTTGAAAACATATTCAACGTTTAAGTTTGCTTTGCGAGTTATCAGATTTAAGGAGTGAGGGGAAAATACAAGAAAGAGGAGTGAGCGAAAGAATAAAGAATTACTTTGGCAACATCTTCCGACACCTAAGGTGCCTGAAACCAGAATTACTCTCAGAGGCCTCAGGCCTGCCCACCTTAGGCAAAAGTCTGATTCTTGGCCAGTTGAGCACATGTTCAAGGTATAATTTGCATTTCAGAAATAGCACACTGATTGCTACATCGAGAGCCTCCTCCAACAGGACAAATCCAAGGGACCCAGAATAACACCCCAGAAGAAGCGGCAGTTGGAACATAAAGATCAACTGAAAGTAGATCAGCAGCTGGAAGTAAGTATGACATCATACTTCTCTAACTGCAGGAAACAAACTTAGAGTCACAACATCCATTTCTTTAAAAAAAAAAAAAATGGAGGGTGGAGAAATGATGACAAATGGCCCCTAAATACATACACATCCTAAGTTTTGTTTATTTGGCTAAAATGAATCATAGCATATGCCAGATACATATTACATGCTACGCATCATGTACTTCAGATGATATGGTACATAAAAACATCTTTCAAATGTATATAGGTAGAGATATTATTTTAGTATAATTCACATTTAATTTAAAATTATTGTGCTTATGGAGTTACCGTTAAATTATTATGTATATTCCAACTGATAAACCAAAAAAATAGTTCTAAACATTGTGGAAAATGTAAAATTTTCATATCAAAAGTGATTCCTGTTATCTAAAAGCTTATGTAATTGAAGTAACAAATGACATAATAGCAGAGAGGAAGGCATGTCTGAAGAGTTATAGGAGATATCAACCATATTTATTTATTTGAGTTAGGGTTTAACTTACTCCAGGCTGGCCTCAAACTCACTATGTAATCAACAATGACCAAGTCTGATCCTCCTGCCTCTACCTCTATTATTCTGGCTATACAGCACCACAGTTTCACATAGTACTGGAGACTGAATCTAGGACTGTATGTATGAGAGGAAAATACTCTATCAACCTCATAAGCCATATTTTTAAGAGCTAGAAAAAGTTCCACTCTCAAGTAAAAATACTAATTTAGTAAGCCAATGATTTCTCAATAATAATGTTATTACATCATGTGTAAGTTATGCAGGTCTGACTACTTAATGTACACTAATACAGATGAGAATTTAATGACAATAATTAGGTACAAGTCACTAAAACATGAATTTCGTATAAAATACAGAAATGCTTTAGGCAAAAACATTCATCTTTATCTCCTGTATCTTATTCTCTATTTTGACGGTGCTAGATTTGATGCTCTACGTCACAGACTCTAATGTCTCATTCTATACATTTCAATATTGATACAGGGTTTAGAAAGTCTTTTAATTACTGATTTGTGGGAATATATACTGAGAGCTTAAACTGTATACAAAAACACATGCAGTAAATTACTGCTGCTAATGAAATAACTTAAAAGAATAAGAAAACCTGGGAACGACAACTAAGGTCTCACGTATTCACCACTCCACCTCATTTCTGGGTCCCCGTGCAGTTACAGAGTTTTTTTTTTCCAAGCAGTTCTTTAGATTATGTGCTGGCAATCTTGCTGCTCGATGTGTAGTTTGGGAAGCATCAGCATCGGCCTCGCCCAGGCATCTGGGAGAAATGATGACTGAAGCTCCAGATGAGCTGAAAGAAAGAGCCAGCTGTGCCAGCTGTGAACTTGATGGACAGTGTTCACCAGCACAAGACTACAGTGACTGAAAGAACGTGGTGCCTGTCCTGACCAGAGACCATGCTTAAATGCATATGCTGTGATTAATCAATTTAAAAAAATGTCTTGAAATGTATAACTTCTGATCATCACATTGATTTGCCTTTCACTGTGGTGTGCT
This sequence comes from Arvicanthis niloticus, assembly GCF_011762505.2. Lineage (NCBI taxonomy): Eukaryota > Metazoa > Chordata > Mammalia > Rodentia > Muridae > Arvicanthis > Arvicanthis niloticus. The sequence continues at coordinate 108,936,047 of NC_047661.1, read as the reverse complement.
CTTTGTTATGGGGACATTGATGGCAATTTAATTATCAATAGTCATATATTTTGGTTTTTTGATGGTTTTCTTAGTGTTTTCATGGAATGTTTCAGTACTGACTTTTTTTGGTGTAACTGTACACACACACACACACACACACACAATATTAAATTAGAACTGAAGGGGTGTTTTTAATAAACATTTTATAATCCCATAGCTGGTGCCCTTACTCAAATTTATTCTTATTAATATCATCAATACTTTCTACAAGATTTTATGCTACTTTTATTGACATCAAGACATTTTGTTTTTCTAATACTTACTTCTAAGTCATGTTTAATAATTATGCTTTCATTGCTCTCTTAATTTTTTCCTTAGCCTGAAATGTAGTAAGTTGTAGTTCCTGATTAATAATTTTTAATATTTATTTATTTTTATTTTATGTGTACAGTTGTTTTTCTGCATGTGTGTTTGGGCACTGAGTGTGCAGTAGCCAACAGAAGCCATGAGTTTGGCATCAGATTTCCTTTGATAAGTGATTCTCAACCTTCTTAATTTTTTTTGACCCTTTAATACAGTTCCTCAGGTTGTAATGACCCCCCCAAATAAAATTATTTTTGTTGCTACTTCACAACTGTTATTTTGCTACTGTTATGAATCATAATAGCAACATGTGATATATAAAATATCTGATATGAGACCCTGTGAAATAATCATTTGCTCCCCCAAAGTGGCCACAACTCACAGGTTCAGAACCACGGCCTTAGATCTAGATCTTACCAAAATGTGGTGCTTAGCATCAAACCCAGATCCTCCAAAGAAGAAAATGTCTTTAACAGCTGAGCCATCTCTCCAGCCCAAATATGAATAATGTTCTTAAAATGACTGATATTTATTGTTGGGCAGATAGCTCAGCTTTCAGGCACACTGCCTGACAATGTGAATTTGGCCCTGACTCCACAAATTGGCAAGACTTACCAAGTCATGAGAGTTTTCCTCTAACCTTCATATATGTGCCTTGGCTCATGTGAGCCTCATATTCACATCACATACACATAATAATAATAATAATAATAATAATAATAATAATAATAATAATATTTATTGCTCACAAATGATTAAAGAATGCACAGAATAGACAACCTAAGAATTTTTGCAAGGATTTCTTGCAAATACTTACATTTTCTATTCACTTTTATGACTATATACTAATGTATCATTTCCTGAGTTGCATATTGTTTTAGTTCTAATCAGAGAATCAATTTTCATAGAAAAACATAGATTCCTAAAGAAATAAAACAATATTTTTACCAACATATTAATTTCTGGCTGTCTTTAATGGGACTGACACCTGGAGCCATTTATCCACAATCTTGCAGGAGGAAAAGATCTGCACAGAATAAAGTTGGTGGTTCTTCCTGGGCCCAACAGAGAACAGAGGAGCCAAGACAACCCAGCACTCTAAGCCAGGAGAGACAAACTAATACAGACACTCAGCTGAGATCAGCTTGGCTGGACCAGAAATTTGGGTTCTGAAAACTGGTGAGTCGTTATTGCTTGAAAGAGAAAGCTACATGGAGAATAGAAGCTTCTAGGGGGTCTGGAATGCTGGGATTTTGCTTAGGTTGGGCTTCCTGGAAGCTCACCATGTTCCTGCGATGGAGAAAAATCATTCTTCTACATTTGGCAGAGTGAGAAAAACTGATCAGCCTGAAATTCTCATATCAAGTGTTAACTGTCCTGTGAAACCAGATGCCGAGCACATGAAGCAAGGGCCCTGCAAACTCTTTGCAGACATAGTAATACCAAGCTTTTTTATATTAAAGCTTCAGAAAATAGGAGACAAATTAAAAATCTTCAAGGCAAACACAGAGAAAAATGCATCTCCCACATTCAAAGGAAAAGAAAAGAGTAATGGTGATTTCTCACTTAAAAATCAAAAACAAATATTATTCAAGAAATGAGATAATACAGTGAAATATTTGAAGTTTCTAAAGAAAAACTTAAATAAAAACCCATTTCAACCTATAATTTCATATCTAGAAACATTATCACACAAAAGTAAAGTTAAAATGTAAAGATAAAAATGGAGGCATATATTGCCAGCAAACCCACCCTACAAGCAATATCAGAAGATGGGAGAAAGAAGATGGGAGAAAGCATAGACTCAGATCTGTATAAAGAGGGAAGAGGGCTGGAGAAGAAATGTGTCTGTCAAATAAAATATTTACTTCCTTACTCTTAATCTACTATATAAGTGTTAAAATAATAAGAATCACAGTTACATGATTAAAGCATAGGATGAATCACAGCCATTCAAACAGCACTCATGAGGAAATACAGTATTGAAAATCAAGCCACGTACTTGTAAAAAGTTTATGCTACAAACTCAAGAGCAGCCATTAAAGTAATTTTATAAGGAAGTATAATTCATATTAAAAATATATTATATATATAAAGCATATATAATCCATAATTAAAAGAAGGCTAAAGAAAAGAAGTGAAAAACAAGTGAAACACATAGAAAACTTCTACAGATACACCAGTTAATAATTTGACTATATAAATACTCACATTCAATATGAATGCTTTAAAGCACAGGTAAGAGAGACTAAACATGGATAAAAAAGAAGAAAGCCCCATTGCATGTTGTTGCTCAACCTTTTAAATGTCAAAACATAGGTAGGGTAGAAAAAAAACAAAGGCGTAGGCTTGGGACTGTGAATCAGTCATTTATGTTAAGTCTTTGGCACTGAAAAAGAAAGAAAAGAAAGAAAGAAGGGAGGGAGGAAAAGAGGAAGAGAGGGGGGAGGAAAGGAAAGAGGGAGAGAGGAGAAGAGGAATGGAGGAATAGAGAAAAGGGGGGAGTGAAATTAAATAAAATTATACCATAACACCATTAAAAAAGAGAGCGAGCCAGGATAGCTGTGTGTGTGTGTGTTATAAACTAAACTTCACAGAAAGGAAGAGTAGAAGAGACAAAGTGGATCCGACACAATAATTAAAGGGATTCATCCCTTTATAGGAAAGATCCTCATCATGGAGATAATATTGTATTTGTGTGGATCCTAGATGAGACCCTCGGCAATAAAAGACATAACCGAGAGACTGTGAATATACTATACACTTCTGCTCATTAAAATGTACCAGTATTGGTTCGTTAATAGTAAGAAATGCACTGTAAGTATAAAGATATTAATTGACAAAACAATTGAGAAAATGTATAAGAACTCTATACTAAATTTTCTCAGTGTCTCTGTAAATATTGTTTTGTGGTTGGTATTGGTTTGTTTGCATATTGCTCTGGACAAGGCTTCGTTATCTAGCCTGTACCATAATGAAACCCACAATCTCCCTGCTTCAGTTCTCCTGAGTGTTGTGATTATAGACATGCATCAATACCCCCGGATAGAAACCTTAAAACTGTCCTTAAAAATAAATTAACAGCCTTACTGAATTAAGTCATAATTTAAAAGTGTATTTTACCTGTGGTGATTATACGTAGATTAATTGTGGACTTAAGTAAAGTATAAGGTATAAAAGAATAGTAGACTTTTTGAAAATTTATGGGTGGGGAAAGAAAAGGAAGATACAGGAATATAACAAATGTCTCTCTTATAAACTATATCTTTCTCGGCTGTCTGAATCACAGTAGTGTTATGTAATATGAAAAGCAGCCCTGTTCACAGTTTTCTCTCAGTTAACTGGGGCATGCATTGCTGAAATCCAGAGAGATCAAGTTAGCTGTGATGCCACCTGCCCTTGCTAAATCAGCATATAGACAATGACACTTCAGAGAACAGGACTGTGTTAGGCACACAGCCTTTCATGAGTTCTCTCTTCCACCCTTCTCTTGTTGCTGTTCTTAATGCTAGTCCAAAGCTTACTTGTCTTACAGTGTGGCTGTAGCATAGCAAGCAGATACATTTTATACATTGTCTGGGGCAGTGGTTCTCAACCCTCCTAATACTCTGACCATTTAATACAGTTCCTCATGTTATGGTGACCCCCAACAAAATTATTTTTGTTGCTGGTTCATTATTGTAATTTTGCTACTGTTATGCATTATAATGTAAATATCTGTATTTTCTGATGGTCTTAGGCAACCCCCATGAAAGGGTGATCTGACCCACAAAGGGGTCAGAGCCCTGCTAGTCTAAGGATATTAATGTATTAATACAATAAATAATCACAGGGCCTTAGTGTGAGTCTCAAAACACTCTGAATTTTGAGTTGGATTTCTAAAATGAATTAGACAAGAAACTTTAAAAAGTAACTTAAAATCATAATCTTTACTGTTTTAAACAAATGAAAGAAATGTACATAGTTGGTAGCTGAAACAAATGTTTAACATGATCAGACGTGTTTGGTGTTAGGACCCTCAAAATGCAGCCAAGAAACAGGTATGATGACCATGGGTTTCACAGGTCACTGTCACTGTGTGCAATGCAACGCTCACACACCTGTGAACTGTGCATCTCCTTCCCCCATCAGAGCTGTGCCATCGCTGTTCACATGAGGTATGCCTTTGCTTGGAGATCAAAGCACTTCCTGGTAGATGAAGCATGTTCCTTGAACAAAGACGAACAGTTCTGAACCCTAAGGCTACAGTCTACTCATGCTATTTATTTGCTGGAGAGACAGAACTTGAGAAGCCTCCTATCTGATTAGTTTTATGAACACAGTAAAACATAAATATGAAATGCCAATGGCTTACCTATGCATGTGATTGCTCCCTTATGTGGAACAACATGGCAAAATGTTTAACTTATGCTTCCTTTATAAGTAGATAATGCCACTGTGATTTTTAAGCTATTAATACATTCTAAAGACATTCTTAATAACAGGATGTTTGTATACAGCAAAATAATAAATGCTAATTGCTTGCAGCCTCATTTTTGTCTGTTGAACTCACGGCACAACATATGATCAAAGGTTTGAATTAGGTGACTTAACAAAGAAAAGATGTCAGTTATACCTATCTCATTTTGACAGCATGATCTTGCCACTCAATCATAAATATCGCATCTGGGGAGCTTCTATGATAATAGGAAACTAGTGTCTTTTGATGTTAACTTTATTTATAAAGAAAATTAAATCACAAAATGGGTTTTGGTACTATTGTACCATTTATTTGAGATCACTCTGACTTAGACACCTGTAAAAATTATGAAGTCATAAATAGATAGCTCTGTGAATATAAAAAATATGCAAACAGTGGGATCAAAATAACCTTAAAGCAACACAGAGCCAGTATTAAAAACATAAAACACACGGGCAGATCTTCATGTAATGGGAAGAAAGGTGCGAGCTATCAAAAGTCTATGTGTTCTTTTACATGTGTCAAACCGTAGGTCATACAACTTTTCCCCAAGAGTTCATCACTTCCAGAAGAGCTGTCCTCCACTCCTCTCCCATGAGCAATCAATCACACACGGGTACAAAGAAAGCAAAAGAGAGGGCAGAGTAAAGCGGGAAGAAACAATCCAACGGCTTCCTGAATCTCTCAGCCACAAGCATAAAATGCATGACTATAGACACCGAGAGGAGGACACTCCCTGTGATGCAGGAGGATCTTTCTTAAAGAAAGATGTGACCCATCATGTGACATCCCATCTTCCCTTCTTGATGCAGCGGTGCACATCATCTCCAGTGATTTGGGCAGCATGCGTGTGTCAGTGTGTCTCCTTTCCATTCTGAGAATCTGGTCACCAAAAGAGATGTGTGAAATGATGACGAACAGAGGAAATAAAGCACTAAGATTTTTTTTGTTTGTTTGTTATCGGATATTTTATTTATTTACATTTTAAATGTCACCCCCTTTCCTGGTTTCCCCTCCGTGAACCTTCTATCCCATCCTCCTCCCCCTGCTTCTATGAGGGTGCTCCTCCACCCACCCACCCACTCCTACCTCACCTCTCTGCCATTCCCCTACACTGGGGCATCGAGCCTTCATAGGACCAAGGGCCTCTCCTCCCATTGATGCCAGATAAGGCCATCCTCTGCTACATATGCAGCTTGTGCCATGGGTCCTTCCCATACACTTTGGTTGGTGGTTTATTCCCTGGGAGCTCTGAGGGGCTCAGGTTGGTTGATATTGTTCCTCCTATGGGGCTGTAAACCCCCTTTGCTCCTTTAGTCTTTCCCTAACTCCTCCATTGGGGTCCTCATGATTTGTCCAATGGTTGGCTGCAAGCATCTAAGGTTTCTTGACTCTTGAAAGCCAATTACATCTACACTACTGTAGCATTTTCTGCTCCTCAGGAGCATAACTCCCTCCATTATTCTCATTCTCATTTTCCATGGCCCTATTCAAAAGCTTCTCATTACACAGGAAAATGCATTGAATCACAGAGAGTTTTCATCTATATCACTAGAAAGTGTTAATAATTGCTGTGTTTGCAAGTCTTATTTGTAAACTTCAGTCATTATAAAAATGATGAAGACAGAACTAGCAATGGGCAAACATCCCTCAAGAGAATCACTACTGAGAGCTGGAGTGCAGCAGGGAGAAAGGCTGGGGTCTGAAAACTTACTCTCGCCCTTTCTCTTGTTCACTGAGGCAGGGTTTGTGGAAACAGAAAAATTGCAGCGATCTCTCACTGTGGAAGAGATGTGACATTTTTTCCCACACAGAACTTCTGTAAGTATAAAATGAGATTGTATGTAAGAGGCATGGGAATCCAACCATGGAGTATTTATTACAGTAGCAGTCTGTGGTCTCTTGAAGATCAGTGAATTTGCAAAATGAAAGAATTATGTCAGTTATTGACACAATAGCTTCTACAAATCCCTAACTTAGAAGTATGCATGTTGCAGGGCAGTGGTGGCACACACCTTGAATCCCAGCACTTGGGAGACAGAGGCAGGCGGATTTCTGAGTTTGAGGCCAGCCTGGTCTACAGAGTGAGTTCCAGGACAGCCCGGGCTACACAGAAAAACCCTGTCTTGAAAAACCAAAAAAAAAAAAAAAAGTATGCATGTTAAGTTCGCCTCTAAGAAATGAAGATGATTTTGATATGAGGTGGCCCTGGAAAAACTACCATACCCAGCCCTTTCCTGTCTCCCACTCTATGTCCTGTCTCACAGGGTGCAGTAACCTCAGCTTGACCATGACCACACACTTGTGAGGATGTCTGACCTCATGTCCAACCTCACTTCCAGGCCACAATAGAACACACCACCTATGGACTGAAACCATGAACTGAAGTGAATCTGTCCTCTTTTGCCGTAGAAATGGAAACTCTAATGCAGAAACTGTATGTCTGAATGTCTACATTGACATGCATTGATTGGGTCATTAGTCAACATGTGCTGTACCGTGCTGTGACATGGGAACTGCAAGCTTCAGTGACTTGTATAACATAAAGTTATATCTTGATACGTTGGCAGTGAGTGTCTTTATCCCTGCCCCATGCTTTTTCTATATTACTATCTCCAGGCAGAAAGAATAACTCTATTTGGAAAACATTCTTCTCCAAAAGAACAATTTCAGAACCACTCTGAAACTTTCTGCCACATGGCCAACACTCATATTATGGATACAAAGACTATTTATATTAGAAGAAATGATATCAGGGAGAGAGGGGCCTCTTTTGGTATCAAATATTTAAAACAAACAACACAGTTTACTATATAATAGATAAACTATAAATAGGGAAAATTATGACTAAGATTGGGGCTTATCCATTTTTCTATATAATAATTGTTTTATCCTACAAAAGGAAGGAAAAACATACCCAGAAATATTGAAGACATAGCAAGTAAAAATATGTGAATGATTTTTTTCTCTTTAGTCTCATGGGTTTGAATGTTAGTGGCCAGTAGCATGTACATTCAAAACAAAAGGAAAGATATACAGACATTTAACAATTTCTACAGGAAGTAATTCTTTTAAACCCTACTTTATCACCAAATCTTACCTTTTACTAGTCAAAAGAATCACCAACAAGGAATCATCACACTAGACTAAGCTATATTGCCTGCCAATATATAACTATATTGCCTGCCAAGATGCTGTGAGATATGTATGTGTGGAATAATATATATATATATTATTCCAGAATGGAAGAGTAAGCAGAGACCTTAAGGATAGGGGTGCACTGACTTATTTACTTTACTATCCACAGCTATCACCCAGACTTTGGAAGCATGTTGTGAGTTTCTGAGCATAGAGATTAGCAACATCTTTGAGAGGATCTTCTATGAAACCCCTATTTGACCACTGACTCTTGCCTTAGGAGACTTATGGGATAAGATATGTAAACACTCTTTGACACATAGCCAAACTTAACAACCATTGCTGTCGATTTGTTGAGTTGAGGAAGGAACAAAATATTTTAATTGTCTCACTACTGAAAAGAGTCAAATATTCCTGTATTTTCAATGTAATTTAACATAACTTTGTGGAAGACTGGAAACTCGGCTGAGACCTGTGTACATCATATAATGACATTTTCAGACAAACAAACTAAAACTCCAAGAAGAAAGAGATTAAACTATAAAGGTATGCTCAAGCCTTGAGGCAACTAACACACAATGCACTAAAAATCTATACCTCTTGTTAAGGTAAGAACCTGATCCTTAATAGGATATTAAGTCCAAATTAAAACAAGTGGACCACTTAAGATGTTATGACACGTAACACAGTGTTAAAAGAAACAGGGAACCTGGAATGTGCTAACATTTAAAAGAATCCTGCTATTAGACAATGAGTCATCAATCAAAATCAGACCAAATGAAGTCATAAATATTTTGTCATGGTTCATGTTGATCAGCTCTCTGGGCTTTCATATACAAGACCCAGGTGTGGGAAATTCCATCACAAAGGAAGGGACCATAGAAAGGAAAAACGTTCACTGGGAATGTCAAATTGTCCCTGACACAACAATTAATGGCTTCCTTCCAGAGAAAGTACTTCTTAGTGTGACATCTTTTTGGGTGAAACTTACCTAGGGTCACTTTGGAGGTTTGAATAGGAATAGCCCCCATAGACTCATATATTTAATTGCATGGTCATTAGGGAGTGGCACTGCTTGAGGAGGGTTACAAAGTGTGTCCTCACTGAAGTGGGTGCAGCCATGTTGAAGAAAATGTGCCACTGGGGGTGGGCTTTGGTGTTTCAGATGCTCAAGCCAGGCCCAGTGGCTATCTCTTCTGCTGTCTGAAGATCCTGATATAGAACTCTTAGCTAACATGTCTTCCTGCGTGCCTCCATATGATTCCCATGCTGGTAATAGACTAAATCTCTGAAATAGTAAGTGAGCCCCCCCCCACTTATAAACATTGACATGGTCTTGTTGTTTCTGCAAAGCAATATAATATTGACTAAGATAGTCACATAAATGAATCTCCTACTGTACTGATTAGTGCATTAATTTGCTTGCTTATGGGCTCACTTTTACAGGTGATTTCTTCCCCTGACTAATGCATAATCTTTTTTTGTAATATGGTATCTCTAAATTTTTAACAAGTTTCATAACCATTTCCTCAGGCTGTTTAGAGTCACTGCTATTTTTTTTGAAAAACAAAACAAAACTTTTTCCCCCTGAATTCTGCAGGACTGTAATTACATTTTGAGAATGATTCTTAAAATTACATTTGCTTAGCTGACGAAAGTATTGTAAATTCTCACATTATAGGTTGTGCTCTTCTATGTGATTCTCAGGCCTGGATCTTCATCTAAAAGTTAAACTGAGCTATCACGGGGCAAAAGTATTCACATCTCGCTGTTTGAGCTCATTGCAGAAACAAACTTCATTCTCAAAACTATCGTCTGACTTTTTGAGAATGTGGTGAAGAATCACATTCACCAACTCAGAAAAGCAAAATCTCTGACCCAACGGAGAAGGCATTCATCAGCCTGAAGAGCTCTGACAAGGCTTCAGGCTAAACAGAGAATATGGTTCCACAGGCACACATAATTGGCCCACCGCCACCACTGCATTTGTCACTGGGTGGGAGTGTGGATGTGTAGACACTAAGGCAAATGAATAAAGTGGTTTTCAGAGCTGGCTTGTGTCAGTGTGGGCTGCATTAGGCTACACATGTTCTAACAGTCTCTCTGTGGGACATGCTTCCGCCACAGAGCCCAGCTCCTCCTTCCACCTGTAGGCTGGACACTCCACCTGAGGGGTTAGCAGGTGCAGGAAGCAGAAAGCAGAGATCTAAGCATCAGGAAGCCCGCTGTTGGGGCTCAGAAGATTGAGGGATGACCTGCTTTTAGATCACAGGCTGGTGAGATACCAAAGTCTCGAATATGACAGGGAGAACAGGAAGGAGACCAGGAGAGTGACGTTTTAAAGGTCTACTAAATAGAAGAGAACATAGCCGTCCTCCAGAACTGTCCATTTTGCTTTGAAGCAGGCTTAATTTTCTCTGCTTAATTAAGACTGTGCCAGTAAATATGAAATTTGTGTTGGGGTTATGGAGGAGTCTAATGAAAGAGCCAGAAATTACTTGCCATTTTCTAAATGACTATCTCCAAATCACTACATCAGATCACAACGCCAAGAGAATTTGCTGGTGTGAGTCGGTTTCATTTTTTGTTTAGGATTGAATTCTTTTTTTAATAATTAAAAATGCAAGTATTGAGGGACATGGAATGATAAGGCATTGATCAACCTATTTTCTCTTTTCCTTCCAGGTAAAATGTACCAGCCTTCAACTCCCAATATTCTCTACCCACAAAATCCATTAAGATTGGGTATATTCAGAGTCGAGATGTTTTAATTTTTTCTCGCATTCATTTATTTGTGTGTGTGCATGTTCATGTGTGTGTGTGTGTGTGTGTGTGAGAGAGAGAGAGAGAGAGAGAGAGAGAGAGAGAGAGAGAGAGAAAATGCACACATGCACATTTGAAATAACATGTGTGTGGAATGCAGAGGCTTTTCTTATAGAAGTAGGAAACTTCTCTCCTTCCATCATGGAGGTCGCATGGATGTAATTCAGGCCATCAATCTCAAGTACCTTAACTGACTCATTTCACAAGTTCAAAACATTCCTTGAAACACACCAACAGAGGTCGACTTGCTGACTAAAATAAACCCTCCTAAGTGTTAATCTCTTGAGCAACTCCACAGAAAAACAAAAGTCTCAGTCCTGAAATAAGCCAAGGGATGTGGAGGGGAATTACATTGAGAAAAGATTTTGACTTACAACTTTCTGTCTTTCTAATCTGTTTGCATTATCATTTGCAAAACATCCTCTGGTTGTTTCATGCATTGAAAACAAGTTTGAAAAATGTTTGAAGGGGGATATTAAAATAGTATACAATCCTCCCTTAAATATTAGAATGCTAGTGTTATTGCAATTCTCTGAATGATTTAAAAACTTATTTTTTAACCATTCATTTTTTTCTTCTTTAGATATACAATTAGATGAATAGGGATTTGGAGTTCTGATTCTACTGATAGTATTAAGGTGGAAAGAAAAACAATTGGGGGAAAATGTGTGTGTGGGGGGGTGAAGAACAGAAAAATGCTTACCCTGTGCAGAAACTCAACCAGCACATACCTGGACACAAAAAAAAACCTAGCAGAGAAGCAAAGGCATACACAGTAAAGTGATGGAGGAGGCTCAGCTGGTAAATGCACTTGTGATACAAGCCCAATAACCCAAATGCAGGCCGGGGAACACAGATAAATGCTGGATTTGGTGCTGCTCATTTGTAACTGCAGCCCTCTGGAGGTAGCAGGCTAGGTCAGATAGCGGAGTCCACCAGTAGCTTGCATCTTGGAGTGTAAGCAGAGTGATAGAAACAGGAAGACCCTGCCTCAAAACAGGTTATCCTCTCCTTTGCACACATGCACTGTGGCATACATGTGTACACACTCACATGTAGGTATACAGGCATACAAGAGAGAATGGAAAAGTGAATTGGAGAATGGATGGAGGGAGAAGGGAGGGAGGGAGGCAGGGAGGGAGGCAGGAGAAAGTGAAATGTGAAAAACCTGTATCTAATTATCTTAACCTATGTCCTCAGAAATTACACTTCTGGAAAATAAGCTCCCAAACCATTATAAATCCAGCTGTTGGAAGATTCACGACTCAAATTTCCTATGCTTCTAATTATATCATAGTTTCTCATTTCATTGTGTTTCACCTCAATGAAGAGATTCTGACACGGACACAGTCCCAAAGGACTCTCTTGTCTTACTAAAGAGAGACTTACTCATTCAAGTTCATTGCTTCTCTACTCAAAATAGCCAAGAAATAGGGAAAAAAACCTAGATATCCATCCAATGGTGGATGCATTATGAAACTGGCACATTTACAGAATGGAATATTACTTAGTTATTAAGAAAAATGAAATTCTCTAGTATTTGTATAGAGCTGGAAATAATTATTCTGATGAGGCAACCCATATCCGAAAGATAAACGCCCACATGTTCTTTCTCAGGTAAATGCTAGTTTTCAATCTTTAGATATGAATGTTTAAATTGGAGTACACATAGAAGTCAGAAAACTAGTTAGGGATCATGGAGGGGATTTCAAAGAAAGAGGAATAGAACACAGGTGGTAGGAAGGTAGAGAGAGGAACAATGGAACTAGAAATGTTACACGGGCTGGAGGAGGGGAGGGCCGGGTAGAAAAGGAAGCATGGAGAAGAAAAACTAACACTAAAGCCACTTGCATTTGACGTTTTGTTTTTAAATATTTAAATAATAAAATTATAAAATTTAATAAAAAATAAAGGCTAATAAAAGTGCCGTACATGGTAAGTAACATACTACCGAGGAATCTTCTGGATATATATATATATATCAATAGGTTTTAAATGAAATTATTCTGTAACAGGAGACAATACCCACACAAAACATATCAAATAAAAAGTCTAATGAGAGGTATAGATGATCTCCTTTTGAAATGTTTGTCAGTGGAATCCTATAGCTGCCATAAATATTATAGGTTATTGCCATTGCTCTTGGGTTACCCTCCAAACAAGATCCATACTTAAGCTATAGGGCATGGAGAAAATAAGCAGTATGACCTGGAAGCTTCACTCCTAGCAGCTAGCTTTCATGATGCTAGAGGAGTCTGTGCATGCTGTAGGGAGAGAAAAGCCATCAACAGTTTTGCATGGCTATGAACCTTGGAAGCTACAATAACCACAGGATATGCCTAGTTGTGGGTACAGTAAGGGCACAAATATTATGGGCGTAACCAACTACTTTTCTGTAGGGTTTACAGCCCAATCCACAATATGTAACTCATGCTTGGTCCCAGTAACTAGACTGAAAACTTGTGGCTGGATAGGTCACCAGACCTAGGGCAGATCTACTATTATTATTCTGGTAAATGGGCACAGTGAGTAACAAACTGTCCCTACATTCTTGTCTTTGCACCCAGAGGTTAGTGCATCCCTCAACTCTCAACAGAGAAGCTTCTTTTGGCTGCCAATAACTATTAATACAAAGACCTCCAATTGGCCAAGGGGTAGAGGATGAGAGTCTGTGGAGTGCTCAGCTCTAAATGGGATATCTGTACCCTACCCCAGAGGTGTGGGAATCATCATGGAAGAGGGGTGGAAGGATTGTAAGAGCAGAGAAAGCAGGTACCTGTAATAAAACGGTACATTCTGAACCAGACGGCAGAGCCACACACATAGTTAAATTCCCAGCAGTGAGGACTGCATATAGATTTTTCACAAGATCAACCCATTCAAATTCACAGCATGTGTGGAGGGAAGTATCATGAATCCCATCCCTATCTGAGGATCTATGAGAAACGGGTGGTTCCTGGAGAGGGAAAGCTGGTTTCTTCTGGGGTTCTACCCATGCTACTTGTGAGTATACCAACAGCACTAAACGACTCGGTGGGTGAGGGAGGAAGTGTTTGTGATGTTGGGAAGAAAAAGTCTCAATGGGAATGGAGGGAACAAACAGGGAAAGATTCCATGTAGACACATTATATGCATGCATAGATATTATGATATCTTCCTCATGGAAACTCTGACAGTGGAAACACAGGTTTTTTTTTTTTTTAAAAAAAATAAATGTTGCATTTGCTCAATATTCATATCCAGAATGGTTTTTTTTATAGAAACAGCTGAAATCCAGAATAATTTTTTATTTCTAAAATATTAAATTTGATATTTCCTTAGCCCCATGGCCAATCTAGTCTCGGGTTCTTAGCCACCTGAGCAGTGTCTGGCTTGGGTTCCATCTCATTAAGTAAGACTTATAGCCGATCAGAGAGTGGTTGGTTACCCCCACAAGGTTTGCATTACTCTTGCCCCTGTGTTTCATGCAGGCTGATCGCCATTTTAGATTGCAGGGTTTGTAGTTGGATTGGTCGTTGTCTTTCTCCTCTGGCTGTGAACAGAGTACCCTCCAGTACCATGAACACTAGTCAATAGGAGTTAAGGCTCTAATTAGCCACCATCTTGACTTCTTTGTGTTAAATAAAATATGTGTTTTCTTCAGCAATAGTCTCTTGTCATCCACGGTAGAGAGCAATAGCGTATGTTGTTTGGGAATTCCATATGGCTCCCTTTGTGCTGGCTAAAGGAACACAATAATAAATAATCCCGAACAACATGATATATACCAATAGGTCAAAATCTCACTTAGCCATCATCACAGAACTTTCTCCTACAAAGGTGGAAACTAATACAGAGATCCACAACTGGACAATGTGCAGAGGGCAAGAGACATTGAAACACTCAATCTTAAATGGATGTCTCCATCCAACTCTTCCCCTCGGGGCTCAAGGAATGTTGTAGATTGAGTGGCAGAAGATTGGAAAAAAACCAGAGGGAGATATATATGAAATAAAGTGTCTTCCAGACACAAAAGGACTGGTGCATATATGAATTCATGAAGACAATGGCAGCACACACGAGGCCTGCATGGGTCCAAGCTAGACAGAATCCCAGCACTAAGAAGAAAAAGAAATGGACATAAACTCCCATCCCTAACCAACAACCTGTTTCCAGTTGACAACCAGTTGAAAAAGAAAAGTTGGTTTTGTCCAATGGAGTTTCACTGGATATCTAAACCACTGGATACCATGGTAGGTCCCATGCCCAGCAGTTGATGGCCAGCACAAAGTGGACTTAATGGCATTTTTATAGGCTTTTTGTCTTCTGTTGTTTTGTTTGGCCATTTTCCCCTGGTGTTTTGTTGGTGTATTATAATTTATAATTGTGCCTTTTTACTGTGTGTATGTATATGTGTGTGCGCACGCAAACATGCATGTGTGTGTGTAAAGTGGAAGTTTCTGGTTTCTTTGGAGATTCCAAAATCTCTCCACCTACACTGGCAGGGTGCTACCACTCCAACCCCACACTTCAAACCCCCACAGCCTTTGTAGAGCAAATCTGGCAAATCCACACTTTGCCACTGTACCTTTCTCTCTTGAACCCAGTCAAATCACTGTGTGAAGGAAAACACCACACAAACTTAGTTCAGAAACAATGGTAACTCAATCACTGGGTGCAAGAACCAGAATTCTAATCTTGTAAACCAGATTAAACCTAAATCCTCCAGTGGCAAATACTGGTGGATTCGCCATTGAAACTGGGAGACACTAGTAGCTACATCTTGTCCTCATGCTATCCCTGTCCAAAAGGGCCCCCTCTCTCTCCTGCTTCCTCTCTTTCCAACCCAGAAGTCCCACCTACTCGCCCAATAATTGGCTCCTTTATTTATTAGGGGGTGGTTCACAAGAAGTCACCTAGGTAGTGACTTACTCTTAGTCCACAGCCCCTCCCAGGATAGCAGAATTAACATCAAAAAACAGCAGCACCTGAGCCATCCACAACAGACACAGGTGAAAAAGGATGTCTTACGAAAGAAGACATGGGTGAAAGGATGTTTTGATATAGCAAACACCTGAAAGGATGCATGATGTATAGAAGGAACATAAATAAGACCCCACAGACAGTGGGAGCTTGAGTATTGGTTCACTTTGCTCCACCTCCCTAGTCTTCACTGACAACAAGCACCTTACATTGCATTGCTGAGCTTCGCTAGTGGTAACTTCATGGAGAGGATTTTACCAAAGAACTTGTGAGATTCCTTCAGCTTCTTACCACTTCCACAGTGTCGTGACAATTGGTGAGTCTCATGGTTTCTGTTGGATTGAGCTGCCTTTACTGATTCATGTGTGGTGTTTGCTAGTGGACTAGACTGAGAAAAAAATTAGAATTGCCCCAAAGAACTTTCTAAACAGGTCCACTTCCCCTTTATTCTAATAACCTTTCTTTCTCACTACCTCTGGTGGGTGGTGGGCTAAAGAGGAAGTTGAACCCTTATTAAACTAGGTTGTTAAAAATGTATGCCTATAATGAGTTTGTGTGTGTGTGTGTGTGTGTGTGTGTGTGTGTGTTTTCTTTTTTAAAAATCTGGTTTGCTTGGTTTTAATTGCCTGGATTTTGTTTGTTTGGTATTTTGTTTTGTTTTCTAAAGGAAAATAGAAAGAAGGTGAGGAGTTAGGTGGGTGGAGAGGTCAAGAGTATCTGACATGAGAGATGAGGGAGTACAAACTGTGATCACAATAAGAGTACATTGTGTAAAAAGATTGTTTTTATTAAAGACAGCAAAAAAGAAAGGAAAGCAAGGAGATATAAAAATTTATCTATATTGCCTCTCAGTTCAGGCTTTTTCTAAATTCCTTTAAAGCATTTAGAGGAAAAGCATTTAGAAGAAAGGGGCTCTGGGAAAAGCACATTGGAGTGCTCACACACACATACAAGGGCAGATAACAAGATGTAATACATATTAGACACAAAATAGAGCAGTCACTATGACAAAGTAAGAAATGGTGGCAACTGTCTTTGCATCTCATTTTCCATTTCTGTAACCTGTCACAGAAGATGCTCCGGAAACAATAATACACTTGTACCATGACTTCAAAACTGGAAGATGAGGATGAGGCTCTGATGTAGGCAAATATCCCACTTGAGTATTGTGGCCAATAACACTCAAATAGAAAGGAAATTGCTATAGTTGTGCAGGGTCCCAGGTCCAGCCCCCTGCAAGCTCTTTGGTGGTTCATTCTCAGGGAGCCCCTGGGCCCATTCTGTAGGTCTTCTTGTGGTGTCCTTGACTCCTCTCCCACTCTGCCAGATCTCTTCTATCCCTGACCCTTCCACAGGACTCCAGAAGCTCTGCTTGATGTTTGCCTTTGGGTCTCTGAATCTGCCTCCATCAGCTGCTAGATGAAGCTCTCAGGAGACTATTATGTTAGGCTCTTGCTTCAAGCATAACAAAGTATCATTAAGAGTGTCAGGGGTTTGCTCTTTCACATAGGATGGGTCTCAAGTTGGGACAATCATTGGTTGGCTGTTCCCTCAGTCTCTGCTCCATCTTTATCTCTGTGCATCTTGAAGGCAAGACAAATTGTGGGTTGAAGGTTTTGTGGGTGGGTTGATGACCCTTTTCCTGGAAGTCATGCATGGCTAGAATGTGGAGTTCTGAAATCGACAAGGGCCACAAGGCATTTCTGCAGCTGGTGAGCACCATCGCCAACTGTGGTAGTTTAAATGAAAATAGTTCCCATAGGCCCAGACAGAGTGATACTTTTAGGAGGTGTGGCCTTGTTGGAATAGTGTGGCCTTGTTGGAGGAAAAATGTTACTGGGGGTGGGATTTAGAGTTTCAAATGCTCAGGGCAGGCCCTGTGTCACTCTTTCTGCTGTGTGCTGATCCAGAGGTAGAAGTCTCAGCTATCTCTCCAGAACCAAGTCTACCTGTATGTCATCATGCTTCTTGCCATGATGATAATGGACTACACCTCTAAAGTATAATCCAGCCCCTAATTAAATGTTTCATTATAAGAATTGTTGATGTCTCTTCATAGCAATAGAAACTATAACTAAGATACCAGTCTTCTGAGTATTTGCTGGGATGGGATAGCAGTGGTTCTGTGCTTTTCCCAGCCATTGGTTCTCCTGCTTCTCTTAGTCCTGAAACAAGGGGCTCCAACCCACAGAGAAAGGTATTGACATGCTCTATAAAGCGCCTACATAAGCCACACAAAGTCCCAGCATTAAGGCAAGTGATGGCCACCAAGTCCCACCTCAGGCAATTGATGGCCAGTTGTCAGTGAGAGTGTGGATTATGATAGCTTGATCATGCTGCAATAAACACCCAGGCACTCAACAGTATGTAGGGAGCATAAATTTGACAGCATGAATTTAGAATAGAAGGATTGAGGGCACAATAGGGTCAGTGAGGTAGAGTGTGGATCTGGGAGGAGTTGATGAAGAGGGTGAATATGTTCACAGTACATTTTATAAAATTCTGAAAGAATTAAGAATCAAGATTGAAGGAATGGGACCATTTTATCTTCCTGATGCCACCCTGTCACAGAGTCTTCTTACTTGTCTTCATTCTTCTCTCCAGTTGCAGCTTTTCTTTGTGACAGCTGGCCTATGACAACTTCAAAACAACCAACAGCCAGACCAGCAGCAAGCTCATAGAACGAGTTTGAGCACCATCTGCCCCAAGTGCATACTATCTGTTCCCTACAAATCTCTCCTCTGTATCACATGCAGTGGCTCCCCTCCCAAACATGTCATGACTGACACTGAATTGCAATGGAAGTGTAGGACTAGATCCTACTTACAGGGCTGGAGACAGGATGCTGGCTGAGTTTGAGACATAGCATTGAGCAGTGACTACTGTAAGCCTTTCGTTTTCCCCCTTGGGACAAGAATTATTATTATATGGCTGTTTTACCATGTGTATATGGAAATAGAGAATTGCCTCTATAGAGCTCAAAATACCCCCAGTCATAAGAAGTGTTCTTAAAGCATATGTGAGGAGTCTCTTACACGGCAGAATTTGATGAGATAATGAAAGCCAGGACCTTAAACCTAGACATGCTCATATCAGTAAACAGGATTCACTCTTTCGAGAGGAGTGATAAGGTGTGTATTTAAACACTTGGTGCATTTGGAGCCATGTAGCAGATGAAGGAAGCCAGTCCTCAAAGATTGTCTCCCAATAGACCACACCTTCAACTATCTACATCCTTGTTGAATCCTTCCCTTTGATCATAATTCTTTTGACATAGACTGAGTTCTACTTGGTTCTCACACAGGGAAAAGGTGAGTATCATGTAAGAATCTAACTATGGAAGTTGATAGAAAACCCAGTACCTTTCTTGCTGCTCTGAGATGGGAGGTGAAGCTACCCATATCCATAATGGAATAGTTACAGGCTCTGCTCATCTTTGTTGGGAGACACAAATTGAAATGTCTCATCCACCTCCAATGACAATAACTTGGCCCTTTCTTGGTCTACTGTGTCTGGTATTTTTACTCTGTCTCCCCTCACTCCTTCCCATCAGCCACATCAATACCAGATCAAATCATCCAAGAATAGTCTTCTCATTATGTCACCTTCCTATTAAATAACTCTTCAAAGGGCCCTATTATGTGTGGGGATAAAGTCTAAACTCTTTCATCTGTCTTCCATCTCTATTTCAATCTCATTTTCTACTCTCCTCCAGAATGAACTTCCTCACTCTAGCAAGGTTATCTCTTAATACCCAGCTGTGCCATGGGATTGCCTACCACACTTATCCAATGGAAGATTCTAATTCTACCGTTCACTTGCATAACTGTGTTCCTTCTCCTGTTCATTCTCATCTTAATTCCTGCCTGCTCTGTGAGGTTCTTCCGTCTCTTTTCACTAACTTCTGTCATCCTGAGTGTATAAATTATAATTAATTTTCTGTATAGGTACATATAATTCTTTAATTAAATCATCATTATCTCAGGGAAAAGATACTCTTTGATTTCTCAACACAAAAAGACTGGTGGATTTATTTCCCCTTATATTTTCTTCAAATGAAGTACTTTTTGAGGGAAAATAAATTGTCTCAGTTCATATTGAAGCAATCATACTGATGTTTTTCAGTGAAATTGTTACTCAAACTATTGTTTTCTCTGATGGTCACACTCAGGAGAGGACGCTAGAGTAGCTATCTTCTCATCTAAGTAGGAAAATATTCTTTTAATTAAAAATATGAACCCATTTGATGCTGGTGATTCTACTCTTGACACGATCCCTAACAGAAACTATCTGCATTGCATGACACTTTTAAGTTTACATTAACCACAGACAACAGCATTAGCCATAAAATTAGAACTTGCTTTATGACTCTCTGTGGCCTATGCCATTTCTGTGTTTTGTTCATAGTTAATTACTGAGATAAGTATAGATTCCAGGACACTTTACAAGAACCTCACTTCTCAAAATTTTATACTCTTTTTTTTTTTTTACTAGGGCTGCCTTAAATGAGGTTCTTTTCCTTAAGAAATGTCACTGCTTTCCTTATTAGCACACAGAACAGTTTGACTTGGTTTGAAAGCAAGTGTTCAGAAACAGAGAAATGACCATGTAGCTTCTGGTGAGCTCATGTAATCACCCTAAGTGCAATAATATGCTAAAATTTTATAATAATGAAGACAAGTTTATAATCTACACAAACATACAAAAACCATGTAGCATATTAAAAATCCTGCAAAAAATGAAGTATAACCTATTTCCCTTAGAGTATGGAAACTTTCTCCTCTCTAGGGTGCCTTCTCCAACTGTACTGTAGAACCCCAAACACAAATTCCTTTTAAATTTATATCAAAGCATTCTATGGTTAATGTATATTTTAGAGTTTCAAGAAATAATATAAGCATCAGAGTGTCTATAATTTAAAAATATGAGATGCAAAGTATTTGATTAACCTGGTATCACAAGTAAAAAATGTCTATATCTGACCTAGATGATCTGTCTCATCCAAAACACAGGCACACTAAAATATCCCAAAACATATTTGTGACTGCTATATAAATGAAATCACACATATCTGTATATAAGATATAAATTGTACATGAGTATCACATTTAAACTTGCACTACATCCCCAACATGAATATTTTAAATATGTACTATTACAAATACATCCCCCTAAACAGACAAACATCCAAACCACTTTCCACCTTGGCTATTTGGATAAGGTCCACTCAACCTGTACAGGTATTTTTTTCATGTTCAGAGGTTCTACTCAAATCTTTCCTTTGTAGTTCTACCGCCCATTCAGAATCTTAATAATCCCAGAAAATATCCATTCATTCAGCCTTAATCACCCACTAAAGAAAATTCACTAAATGTCCTCCCTGTCTATTCAATGAGTTCCATGCTCCATACACGATTTTATGAACAGGTCTGTATTCCATGTCATAATAGACTTGACAATAAGACTTTGATCATAGTCTCTTTTAGCTTTTATGTGTTTAGCCTAAAGCATCCAATTCCTTTAATCGATGTTCATATAGAAACCCCTTGATCATTGTACTTATTGTTGTCTGGGACTCCTCCAGGTCTTTCTTGTTTAAGAAGTGGTGGTCAGGAGAATAGAGATGACTCCAGTTCTTACGCAATCATAGAATGATGTCTTCTGGTTTGTTTCCAGGGCTCTTTGTGAGGTGCTCTTTGTGAGAGACCATTGGTGCTCTGTGAGGTGAGGGGCAATATGAAATCATTTCTTACTTGTATGCACCAGAAAGTTCATCTTTTACATTTTCACATTCAAATAATCAAGAACTCGTCCTTTGATTTATTCCTGCACCCGGCAGTTTTTCCTCAACATCACAGTTAGTAAGTTCAGTTGGAGATTTGTTCCTTTGACAATTTTTTTTTAATGTTACAGTCTTTCCTGGCAGCCTTCCTCAGAGGTCACCTACCACCATGCTCACCCCCCTCAGTCTCACACTTTGCTTCCTGTCTTTCAGTGAGTTCTTAACACACAATAAAAGCATTTTCCCCAAAGACATGGGAACTATTTTTATAAGTGTCTTTTATCAAATAGTTTATTTTTACAGTGTGTATTAAAGCAATCTGACCATGTTTTACAAATTCCAACACCTTGTCCTGGGAACTAGTGAAAGCAATTTTTCACATATTTCTACTGAATGCATTTAAATTTCAGAGAGTTTCATTGAAGGCTTCACACTAGCAACTTAGAGTTGCCAGTTAGAGAGCCTGGTCCCTCACCTCACAACATTCTATATCTGGAATTTCGCTGTAGATTTTTTTTTTACAGCTGGCTTTGTATTCTCTGTTTGCTTGGGTTAGTTGGTTTGCTAAAAGGTGAAATATGAAGGCTTCCTAAAAATACATGATACCAATGTATCCATGTACGTACAGATAGGAAACAAACCAGGTAATGTTGCATGATGCTGTGTTTACTTAAATTTATGGTCAAAATAATTGTAACTTACAGTAAGAAAAGAAGGTTCATTTTAGATTTTACTCCTCAAAGTCACTAAAAATTGGAAATAGATGTTTTTAATTTTAAAGAAGTTAATGTTGAGGGTCTGAGGAACATACCACAGGTTATAACTGGCATCCCTAGAAGGCAGAAAGCTATAGCATGAACTGGGCATGGTGGAACATGCTTTTATTCCTTGCATTCCACTGGTGGAGAAAAGAAGCTCAGAATAATGTTAGTCTCCAGTCCATACACAGTCAAGACCATCCTCAACTTTACAAGCAAGACTGTTTGTAAAGGGATGGAATAAATATTAGCCCATATTTAGCACCTTATATGAAAGCGAGTTACCAATGTGGTTAATAGAAACCTAGGTGTAAAAATTAAACTATATCATTTCCAAGTGAAACCTGTGAGAAAGTCCTTGTGAACCTGGATTAAGAGAAGACTTTTGAAATTGAACACACACAAAGGAGGGAACCTAAAAGAAAAAAAAATACTTATTGTTTTATTAAAATTTAAAGAATCTGATTTACAAAATATACTAGTAAATTATAATTTAGTCCTAATCCCTAAGGATGTTGATATTTGGAAAATAAGGATCTGTAGAGTAATTAGATGATACCGTGAGAGTGTTTCACATCTAGATTAGTGTGTCTCTACTGAAGACAATAGATAGTTGGCGTGATGGCTAATCTTGGTTGTCAACTTGAGTATAACTGAAGTCAACTAAAACTCAAACATCTGGACACATCTGTGAGGAATTTTCTTCACTGGATTGTATGGACTGAGAAGACCCACTCTAAATCAGAGCCACACCATCCAGTGGCAGCAGCCATAAAATGACGTGGAAGAAGAAAGCTGCTCACTCCCACTGGCAAGTCCACTGATCCTCTTGCTGAGGCATCCCTTCACCAGTGTTAGAACCTTCTCCTTCAGGATTCCCACACAGAGTGAAGACCAGCAGCTCTCTAGGAATTCCTTGGGACATCAGCAGCAAATCAGGGCTACAGAGACATTCAATCTCATGACTGAACAACTATGGGATTCTTGGGCTTTCTTGCATTACTCAGGACCACAGGTTGTAAGTCATTCTATGTTTTATGTAATATATATATATATATATATATATATATATATATATATTACATATTATATATTATGTAAAATATATATGTATTAAATATATATTAAAATGCATACACAGTATATAATACATAAATATGTCATATATGTTACATACATGAATACATGAATATACATGTATATTATATGTGTGTGTATATATGTATATATACATATATATATGTATGTATATATGTATATACATATATATATGTATATATATATACTTATCTCCATCCTATCAGTTCTGTTGCTCTATAGAACCCTCACAGTTGGTTTCTCTGACGTTTCACCACGTGAGCAGCCAGAGTGAAGATGTGGCTGGTTGTGAGCCAAGGACAGAGAATCTGAATACCACCTATCTTGTTGGCACCTTGAACATGGTCCTCTACATTTCCAAATTATGAAAGATAAATGGCTCGTGTCTAAGCTACCTAGCTCATGGCGTTTTGTCTGAACTTGCAGATCTCCATCATTCTTTGCATTTCAGTGGAGATGTAAGACTTTCAGGGGGCTATAAAGATCACATACCCCAACTCCACGTCAGGTCTTCCGTACTGAACACTGAGCTGTGATATCAAGTACACTTGAGGCTGGCTATATTTTCAGGAGGGTAACAGGCTAGTAGGGTCAAACTCCTCAACTTGTTTGATACATGAGAGCTTGGCAGGGATAGGAGTGATGTAAGAGTAGAGTGGAGGGGGCCATAGTGTAATTGCTCATTCCATAAGACGCCTTGGAAATGGTTTGGGAATAGATGTGCGTTTTAGACAAAAGTATACTTTTATTCCAATCCTAGCTATTACTTATAATCTGTGTGGTTCTGAGCAACTTACTGCCAACTTTCACCTCAGTCTCCTCACCTGTGTAATAGAGAGAGGCAGTTTCTACCCTGGGGATTGCTGTAGGTATTGAATAAGTGGAAATATTAAAGAGCTAATATATAGCAGATTTTCAACAAGTAACAGTTCCTCCTGCCTGCATAGGCAAGGGCAACCCTGAAATAATTGACACTTGGAGGTAAAATCAAAATGCCAAGCCAGCTCTGTCAAACCCCGAAGCAGGGTCCCATCCCCAGCAGTACCCATTGTGATAATATTTAGAAATAGTTTGAAACTCTAAACCAAAGCACTGATGCTGTCATATTATGTTCCCATAGCCAGTCTTCATGGTAGAAAGGGCCACACTAAAAAGTTTTAAACTGAACAATGCTTAATGCTTCCATATCTGAAAACTGGAGAAAGGTCTTAGAGTATGTGACAATATGAGAATTTCATTGAAGTCACTGGAACCCCACCCACAAAGCCCGTCCTCCACATGTACACATGGTCGTTATATACTAACACTTATTATAACATTTGTAAAGATGTTACAACTACCAGTCAGGACCCCTAAAACCTGTAGGGACAGCCTGAAGGAGGTAACATCCCCACAATTGATTGCCATCCAGAAACAGGAAATGTGTTAAGTTGTGTTCTGGAGTACAGTTGTCAGCCATGTCCACACTATCTGCACTACAGTCTTTATATAATGTATAGAACACAAAGCATGAGCTCTGCATCTGCTTCCTCTCAGCCAAGAGTACACATGAGCTTCAAATTCCAAAGAGTGGCTCCTTCGAGTCACTCTGTTAATGGTCAGCACTGCCCTCTAGTGGCAAGCATGACTAAGCACAGCTTTGTCCTCCTTCAGTGACCCCAGAGGGCAGCCAGGCCAGGGCAGAGATTTGAGGAAGCGAAAAGTTGGCAGCACTAATTACCAAATGGAAACAGATTTTGACATTTCTGATTTTTTTTTTAGCATGAGCATTTTTCCAGTTTCTGGTAGAAATCTGAAGGTTCATGGAGGCTGATGGAAAAACTAAGAAACAATATACTGGTCTGAGTGTGTGTGTGTGTGTGTGTGTGTGTGTGTGTGTGTGTGTGTGTCTGTGTCTGTGTCTGTGTGTGAGAGGTGGGTCTGTGCATGTACGTGTGTGCATGTCTCAAGAGGTCTCTCAGGAACACATCTAAACTAAAGAGTTTGGATCTTGCATGTATACAGATCTTGTATACATGTAGATCTTGTATACGTGTAGATCTTGCATGTGTGCAGATCTTTCATTGTGAAGATCTTGCACATTGCAGATCTTGCATATGTACAGATCTTACATGTGTGCAGATCTAGTATGTGTGTAGATCTTGCATGTGTGTAATCTTGCACATTGCAGATTTTGCATGTGTGCATATCCTGCATGTGTTTCCTTTTAATCTCTTCATATGTTTCATGACAAGCCTAGAAAGACAGTGGCCCATCAGTTAAAAACAGAACCAAAGTCTCCTTTATTCAGAAAAGTGATTAGACTTTATAGACAAAAAGAGAAGAAAAAGAAAATAGTTTGTACCTCCATTTCCAGGTACATAGGAAACAAAAAGGGAAAGGGGGAACTCAGATTTTAGTTGCTCTCTTAGAGGAATCAAACACACAAGCACTTATAAATAAATATGTAAAGAAATAAAATAAAATAAAGGAAACACACACCTTGGTTGAATACAAATCTTAGGAACCTTAGTAATAAATTATCTACTGCAGTCACTTTGTATATGGGTGTGTGCACATGCATGCATGTGTGTGTAGGTGAATGTGTATACATGATATGGAAGCCAAAGGATAACCTTGGAATCTCAAGAGCCTTCCACCTTTGCTTTGATATAGGACTTTCCCTTGGCCTAGAACTTGCCAAGTAGACTAGAGAGCCCCAGGAACCCACTTGTTGCTGCCTCCCTCGCTCTTGGATTACAGCCATAAGCAACCATATCTGGCTTTTTTTTTAATGAGCTCTGGATTCTTATGCTTCACGAATGGATTTCTCTCCCCAACCATACTGTAACCACTTTTGATGAGGAGCAAAAAAACAGATGCAGAAATGTGACTTGGCTCCTTGAGATGCTAAGTCAGCCAGGAGAAAGCTGTGATTTGGATCCCTGCTTGGGGAGTTTTTTTTTTTTTTTTTTTTTTTTTTTCATCCCATGGATGTGGCACACCTAACGACAGCAAAACATCTGTTCAACTTGATTCTGGCCTTTGAAGAAAACCAAAAGCCAGATAAGCTTCTGAACATGCTCCAACCAGACCTGATGATACTCTGAAAGTTCTGAGAAAAGTAAATCCCAAGGATCAAATATCAGCACTCACTCCTTGAGGATGAGGACTTACCTGTTCACAAGGTCATGCTAAGCAACATATTAATAAATTCAACAACAGTACAGGCTGGCAAATAGCCTTTGTAACCCCCAAAAGGATTCTTGGTCCTGAGGAAAGGAAGAAAGACCATGTTTTGACTTTCAGGGTTTGTACAACTCCAAAAGACTTATAATCCTATAAATCAGAATACTGTCACAATGGAGAGGCCCAGAGCAGCTAAGGGAATTACTCAAAGACACACAGCTCTTTATTGTCTTAGTCATATGCACCATCTAATTCAATTGCCATTAACTGGATGCTTGGAGGACTTTGGATTTGTACAAACCTGCTGTGGTTTGGGAGCAAGTGAGAAGCACACCGCTCAGTGTCTTTGGAACATAGTTCAATGAAGCAATGCTTGGGTAGCTGCTTGATGAATGAGTTTTCCAACTGCTTCTTATTCTAACTTAGCCATAGGGTAATAATGATGATTTTACTTTTTTTTTCCCCTGGTGCCTCCTAAATCCTTACTACATCCACTAGTTTTTGTATGATACTCATATTCTATATTCTAAATGTTTTGTTTAAAATGACTTAAATATCTCATAATATTCTGTCTCCAAAATAAAAAAGAAACATATCTCAATAAAATGTTTTGATCATGAACTCTGTGACACTGGGAATCTCCTTTCATTTGCCTGGTTAGGATGGCCATGTCCAATTTGACCTGAGTTTCTGCTAAATTATGTTTGAACTCATTCTCTGGTTAGATTATTTAAATTCCAAATGAATCTTTTTGTGTGACATGAATAAATACAGAGTTACAGAAAAGACAGAAAAATATATAAAACATTTGTTTTGCCACTGGAGAAAATAACTTTTTAAAACAGAAAGAGACACCCTATACTATATATCAGGTTTTCAGTTTGGCATGTGAACATCACAAAATACTATATAAAACAGTAAAAGTGAAAACTCAGGTTTGTTTATAAATTGACTTCCAGTTATATCAGTGCTCTGAGTGAGAAATGTCCCCCATAGGATCCTGTATTTGAACTCTTAGCCACTAGTTGGCAGCACTGTTTGCATGAGGATATGGGACTTTTCAAGCATGAAGCCTCATTGGAAGAAATAATGTCACTGAGAGCTTTGAGAATTTATACCCTCATGTTCTCTCTCTAGGCTTGCTGTGTGAGAAGTACAATCATCCAGATTCTAGCTATAATAACCTGCCTGCCATGCTGGCTCAGCCATTATGGACTCTCCCTCTTGGATAGTAAACCAAGGTAAATGCTTCTTTAATAAGTTTCCTTCTATTCATGGGTTTGGTTTTTGTTTTGCTTTGTTTTTGTTTTGATGGTAACAAGAAATTGTTACCAGGAGTAAAGTTGTTGCTTCACAGAACATGACTGTATCGTTTTATGGAAGAACGTGTAGGACTTTGTAATCTTGAGCTCAAAAAGTGGTCAAATGCTACAGAGTTTGATGGACCATTCTAGTAGGAGCCTGGAAGTAGTACTAAGAGTAAAGTGGGTGGTGGAGATCCAACTCATTACACATTAGAAGGGAATAAAGATTCTTATTACTCAGTGGACTAGAGCCCAATCATATGATATTTTGACAAATAATCTGAAAGTTTTCTGTCCATGTCTTCAAAACTTAAAAATAAGTGGACTAATTTTCTTGGTGGAGGACATTTCAAAATAGCATAACATTGAGTCTGTGGCGTGGGTACCACTGAGAGCTCTTATCTGGGTCCACAGTGATACAGAACAAGTGGGGCAGAAAAGAAAATAAAAAATGTGCACATTGGAGAGAAAAGGAACACTGGGAAACTTAATGTTGCCACAATGGTATGTGCTGAAAAACATACTGAAATTGTTTAAAATTTTTAGCACATTTTAGGGGTAGGCTCATGCTTTGCATTGGAAAACTAAGAAAGGTGTTCTGAGTGCAAGACTTTCCCGACCCCCATCTAAGCTTCCATCCTGTGAAAAGAAAAGGCCTAAAGAGTTCTCTGCTACAGCCAAAACTTAAGCACTGTTATTTTAATGTTTAAATTTCTACTATTATTTACTATCTTTATTAAGAAAACTATACATGTGGTCAAACTGTGAATATCGTGTTAGCCAGCCTGATTAAAAATATTCTCAATTTTTTAGATATTTAGATGAGTAAGAGACTATTGAAACACAAAATCAACAAAATTAATTATATGATCATTCTTTTTTCACTTCTGGTAAAGAGAAATAAAAGTAAGCTTTTCAATTTAATTCAAGTCAATAATTATTTTTGAGTCTTTGTTATGTTCTCAGCATTTCTCTAGGAATAAACATTTGATGCTAAAAGCATTCTTGGAAAGTGTTCTATGTGAAACCTTTGAGCTATTTGGAAATTATTAGAAACTGAGTCCCTGTTCCACACCAATGTCTCCTTATAAAAAGTTTTCTAGAACATATATGTGATTTATTTTGAAATTAAATTTTGAGTAGTGGTAACTTTACCCCACTTTCTTCAGTGAATTAAAATTTTAATTTGTTTTTAATTAAACTATGAAATAGTTGTTCCCTACTATGTAGTATAACATAGCAATTATTTACAGGACCTAATCCTAACCTCAAGAGCAGAGAATACTTAGGAGCCACGATGGCCTACTATCACCAGTAAAGACCTCAGACTACATCATTTGGAACTAATTTTAGAAGATATTCTGATTTTTCCATCTAATTTTCCCACGTTGGAACTAGCAACCATCAATTAGTGGGAATAAGATATTATAGTTTCACTTATATTTTGAAATATCCCAAGATAAATGTGTTCATTTTCTCTTAGTTTACCACATTTCTTTATAAACAGGCACTACATCTTATTTATATTTGTATCCCACTAAAGCCTAAAATGATGGTTTGCCTGTAGAAGATACTCAAGGGGATGCTCTGTGAATTAAACTATTAAATAAGATACAAGTAGGTTATCACTGAGAAATAGTTCTCTGCATAACATTACTCTATAATTTACTGGCATAAGGAGACATTTGTTTAGCCCAAGATTCTGCTGGTTACAATTTATGCTGGGCTCAACTAAGAAGTCATGTCTAACATCTACAGTCAACTGCAAGCCCCTTGAGGACTGATTCATCCATAAAGACCTCAGATATGATGACTCATATCTGTTCTCATCGTCTATTATGGTATCTTGGGTTTGTTCTCATGTTGTGGCAAGATTCTAAAAGACAGCAAACCTACATAAGGTATTTGGAATTCTATACTCAGAATATGATAATTTCCACAAGGTTTTCTTGGCCAAAGAAATTCAGAAAACAACCCTATGTTTTGGTATTGAAAAAAAAAAGAGAGAGAGGGTACTTTTTAATGGCAGGAACTGTAAAGTTTTGTTTCAAAACTGCATTCACAGGGTTGGGGGTGAAGATTTGGGTGTGTTTGAAATCAATTTAATGCAAAACTTCTCACTTGGAAACATTTATCATCGTAGGAATGTTATTAATTCAGTTCCCTGAATGAAACATTGCCACACCAGAATCGCTATAAATTCCCACAAGTGCAATACTGGTACAAATGTCCTGGGAGGAATCCACCACTTTCTGGTTGGGTTTTTGATCTGTTTATTTCATAAGATGAAACCTACCCTGGGCTCCATGATTGAGTGAAGACCTTATGACTACACAGGCCATAGACTTTAGGGAAGAATACAATACTTTTCTAATGCATAGCATTAAGCAGACTCCTAATGATGTAATGTCGTGCCCACATATTAATACATCTTTCAGCCCTCCTCAGAGATATTTCTATTTGCAGTAAATGGTGATAACACAAAGAAGCACAACGGACCAAGGCACAGAAAATAAGAGAATGCATAATTCTCAACCCTAAGTGGGACATAGTATACTGCAGCACCTCCTCTAAAGGTTCAAGGATCACTGTAGAAGAGATGAGCAGAGAGTATGAGACCCGAAGGCATTGGATAACTCCAAGGAAACAGTGTATTCTGGTGTCTTAGTCAGGGCTTATATTCCTACACAAAATATCATGACCAAGAAGCAAGTTGGGGAGTAAAGGAATTATTCAGCTTACACTTCCACATTGCTGTTCATCCAAAGGAAGTCAGAAATGAAACTCACACAGGGCAGGAACTTGGAGGCAGGAGCTGATGCAGAGGCCATGGAGGGGTGCTGCTTACTAGATTGTTTTCCCTGGTTTGCCCAACTTGATTTCTTATAGGACCCAGGACTATCAGCCCAGGGATGGCACCACCCACAATGAGCCCCCCCTCCCATCACTAATTGAGAAAATGCCTTAGACCTGGATCTCATGGAGGCATTTCCTTAGGGAAGGTTCCTTTCTCTGTGATAACTCCAGCTTGTGTCAAGTTGACACACAAAACCAGCCAGTACATCTAGACACAGCAGGTAAGCTGCACATATGAAGTAATAGCATGTGTGAGCATGTGCAATACCTGTATAAGTCTAAGCCCAACCAAATCCCAGAATGGAGAGGATAGGTTCAAATTCCCGCCACAGTCACAAAACTATTGACAATTGTTAGCGCTGAGAGATAGAGTTTTCTCTAAGAGTGTTGCCCCTGGTAAAGTTGTCATATTCTAGTGGAAGGTTACATGTCTAAGAACATTTTGATTATACATCACAATTTAACCTTGATGTTAAAAATAAATGAGTGAGTAAATAAATAAATGAATGAATGGAGAGGCTTAAGTTGGGTCAATAGGTAAGGACCTTGAAAGAACTGAGGGAATTAATATCATTAAAATACATACAACCCCCTCCCAAAGTAATTTTAGAAGTCTACAATTATTTTTTCTGCCTTTCACTTTAAGTAGAAACTTTTTTCTTTGCAAAGAGAATAGGCTTTTGTTTTACTTTATCTTTATGATTCATTTATGTATTCATTTTTTCAGTGAATATTCTGGAGATATTAACAACCCTCTCAAAGCCCAGTAAGTATGTGAAACACAAAACATAACGTATTCTTCTTCACTTGTACTCTGAGAGTATCCTATGGCCATAATTAGATATCTTGTCTTCTCCTCTCACCCCCTCCAAAAAAAATCAATGATAAAACACAATCTTTGCCAACAAGTAGTTCATCCACAGGAAACTGTGGGACACTTACCTGCCATAAAGCAGGTACTGGGGTTGGGAAAGCATGGAGTATTCTAAGAACAGAAAGTATTCAGAGACCGAACATATGCTTCAGATGCAAGATGATGGGAGGATACTTCATAGAGAAGGAGGCATAAATCTGAATGGCTGTAAGCATCCTATGTAATTTAGATTATTGTACTTTATGTAATACAGAGTTCATCAGCAACTGAGCATGGAAGCCCCATGGTCCCTTCTGTGTGTTAAAAAATTGATTCTGATACTAATGGCAACAAAGAAATTTAAAGGGACAAAACCGAAAGGTAAGTTTAGGAGACCAG
Source organism: Arvicanthis niloticus (assembly GCF_011762505.2). Classification (NCBI taxonomy): domain Eukaryota; kingdom Metazoa; phylum Chordata; class Mammalia; order Rodentia; family Muridae; genus Arvicanthis; species Arvicanthis niloticus. The sequence goes on along the minus strand of NC_047661.1, from coordinate 108,904,102 downwards.
GGTATGGAAGGAATAGAATGGGAACCAAGCAAACTCACAACTCCCCTTCAAAACGGAATGAATAAATTAAAGAAATAAATTATTTAATTTTTAAAAAATATATAAAATAAATAGGGAGTTTTTATTTTAATTTAATTAAATAAATAAAATTATTGAATAAATAAAATGGGGATTATAACTATTTAATAACATTGAGGGCAGAATACTCAATTACACACATTTTTTTCAAAAGCTGGATTTTGAGAATTACTTGTCTTCATTTCTATCCAGAAAGTTAAAACAAGAAACAAGTTGACTACACCAAAAGAGCGCAAACAATACGGGAGCCCGTTCCTCTTTTCTGGTTGAACACAATGTCCCCGTTGGAGAGACGTTCCTTTTTCTGGGGATCCATTCCAATGAGGAGAAGTCAGGCTAGCCTTCTCCAAATCCTGCAAAGGTACAGACAGCGCTGCCCTCCAGGCTTCATCAGCCCAGAGAATGAACTATCTTGAGTGTGGAAGCAGCGAAGGCTCAGCCCGGTCATGTAGTCACAGGCTCCCTGACCTGTGTTTGGAATTGATACTGATTTCGTTTGTTTGCTTGGGTTTTGTTGACAAAACATTGGAGCGAAATTGAAGACACCAGCCAGGCTGCGAAAGGAGAGAGGGAATCAGCACGGTTTACCTGTCCTCCGGGATTCATCAAAACCAACGTGTACACTGTTCTAGACTATTCCACTCTGCTTTCTAGAACACAGCGTCTTTACTCGAGCAGCTCTCTGAAACTAGAAATATCTCCTTCCCGGTGTATTTTCCATTTTTTTTTCAAATATTTTACCCAGACAGCATATATCCAATCCCAAAGTATTTGAAGTGCCTTGCATTTTTTCCCTCTCAAAACATATTCTGACTCCCACCCCATCCCGGACCCCACCCGCATATCCCCAACCCACCCCCGGCTACACAGCCTCTATCTCAGCTTACACAACCCTGTGATTAATCAGCTGCAATCTGTCTCTCTCTTTCTCTGACGGCTTCGCACGGACAGTACACTGCTGCCACGCACATGGTTTACCTCATAGTTGGTGCTCTCATGTTTGGGGTGACTGATGAGTGAATAGGGGTTTGAATTCATAAATAATTACAGAAAGATTTACTTAAGAAAGGGAACTATTATTTTAACATTTCCAACAAGTGCGTTTTAAATATATGAATGCTATGAAATCAGGTATTCTCTGTTGCCACTGGGGGGGGGGGGGGAGTCTTGAAAAGACTCTTCCACGATTTCCCTCAACCTGCTCACAGATTGAGGCCGACAGATCGCCTAGATTGGAGACAGGGTAGTTCCGTCTCAAAGATCACTTAGACTTGGGTTCCAGCTTCTCCCTGAATCAGTGCCAGGTGCGGTGGTGGCTTTTGCGAGGCACATGGCTTTCCTATGAGGTCATTACTGATGGAAAGTATCAACACCTCTGCCCCGTGGGGAGGGTAAGAAGTCAGGCCCATTCAAATAAGCATTCCTCGGGCTCCTTCTTCGGAAATACTCGCCTTCCCACCGCAGATGTTTTAGTTTGAGGGACAGGATAAAGGATGACACTAAGGACTGGAAATCAGAACAGACCCAAGGCAGCTGCATGGGGAGAGGAACCCGACAAGAGTTTCCATGTGTCTCAATGTTACCTTCACTGTCAGCTCTTGCACTTAATTCAGACAGGCAGTGAGTTGTGTTCCAAAGAGATGTCAATCTATTCTGGGTGGGTATCAAAAAAAAATGATTACTTATCCCATCTCCCACAGCGTAAGAATTGCTAGATGGTAAAATGCATGCTTAGCCTGCAAACACCATGATAGCCATTTTTAAGATTTGTTCATTTAATAATAAAAAAAAATAACCTATGAATATTTAGCGCTAAATATTAGCATTGCCCTTCCATAAGCTGTCACAACTGCAAGCATCTATACACACTAACACCATCGAATAACAAAAAGAGTAGGTGATAAGAGAAGAGTACATGATATATATATATATATATATATATATATATATATATAACCAAAAGAATAGATTTCTTTGGTCACTGGACTGCTTTGATTTCTTTCATCAGGCATTTGTGATGGGCAGAGATCGGTTTGCCTGAACATGCATTTTGTTTCTGTAGGCAGTATGTCATATGTCTGTTGTCTGTCAGCAAATATTAGTGCATGCCCACCACATACCAGGAATCATGCCCTCAAACCATTCAGGACACTCCTGGTCATAAGGGATTTGCAAGTAGGCAGACTTGTTTATCTAACAATGGGTAAGAGGGCACATGTCTAGGTTCAGGAGAAGAAGAATGCAAAGAAGATGAAGCAATGCCTGAAAGTGTAGGACGAGTCTGTTTGGCAAAGAAATTCTAAGAGAATTATACTATAAATATAACCAGAGTATGTATGAGAAAGAAGGGGCTTTTATGGCTGCAAGTAGTTTTCAAGGAGCTAAGAATGAAAGGCTGGCATCCTGGAGGACGGGAGCTCCTAAAAGCCTTTGGAGGAATCCTTTGAAGCGGTAGTTAGTGGAGCTCTGGTTAATGTTTCCATAGCAACACTGGCAGTTGGATTATAGAGATAACATGAGAGGAAGAAGTACGTCAGCCCCCTTCAAACTGGACTGAGCAGAGGAAGACCACAGTCCAGGTAAAATCAGGAGCCACCACACATATTTCTGATAATCTTGAAAATGTGAGACCCTGCCATTCATGGGGAGATAGTAAAGTCTTTATGACTAGTATTTCCAAGTTACACCAAAGCACACAATGTCTTCTTCTGAGGAGTAAAGGGAACGTGGAGATGGGAAAGACCACAAACAAAGAGAGAGTTCAATTTTTGTTCTAGAGAAAAATCTTCCCAAGTGGCAAGCTGGCCGAGCACAGCCCGTTTAGCAAGAACAGCCCAGCCTTTCGCTTCAGATTTGATCAGAAGCCACCCGCCCTACAGTATCACTGGCGCCTACTGAATTTTCACCAGAGACCTAACACAAAACATCTGGTCGCTTACTTAAAAGTAAGTCAATTGATTAAATCTGCATTTGCTTGCTTTCTTCTACCAGAAGCATGGCTATTTCTCTTTTTCTTCTCCCCTGACTCCTTAATAACTTACTTGTGCTGTGAGTTAAGTTTGAGACAAAGGTGTGTCTCCTTCCTTGCCTACACAGGGAAATTTACCACAGGTCAAACTAAAATCATGTCGGAAATCCAGGGATGTAAACAATTTGGTCATATTTTATATGTAAATTGAAAGCTTACCTAACCACACGGGATGACCTCAAGTTGCGGTCCACATGTGCAAGCAGAATTCTCACTTCCTCTAGGAACCCCTGACCAGATATGCTGGAAATTTCTATTTTGAATGTGACCTCCCATGCTATAGTTTTAATAAAAAGAAATTTTATAACATTGAGTAGATTAGGTTTGGTCTTAACTGAAAAGTTTTAACCTGGAAATGGAATATTTGCAGCGACACCTTTGAGCTTGGGAACCACATGTGTCACGTTGCTCTTGTTTACGTCTACCTACCAAGGCCTCCTCGATGACATGGAACTCTAGAAAACAAGACCTTAGGAAACGAGCATGAAACGCCATCCTGACATGTACCACGGACATATTTGTTCACCGAACAAATCATCCTGCAGCTTCCATGTGCCAAGTGCTCTTCAAGGCCCAGGGGACAAGTGGTTAACGGCAGAGAGTCTACCATAAAGCCTCTCATGAGCTGACAGGGAAGAAACATAAACATAAAGTCACGAAAGCCCTAAAATAAATGTTGTGCTAGGAACGTATGAAGTGGCAGGAGATAACACAGGCCCCAAGGAATCAATCTGCCTTCTGGGAACACGAAGTTGATGTGGGAAAGACGAAGAGAGGACGAACGCCCAACAAGGACAAACAATGTCTCTCAAAGACCCCTCTGGCATATTTCTGTGCTCTTGGAAGATCATTTCACCACTGTTTCTTAGGTTTGCCAATAACTAACCACTGAAGTTCTATAGCATGTCAAGTGTTTAAAAGACCCGTTGAGAAGTCTACTTCCCAAGAGTGGTAAATGGGACAGTGCTGACAAGATGGGAAGCCAGGCTAGCACTAAGGTGAGATGGATGAAAGGAAAGATGGTGTGTTTGGGGGAGCAGGGGATGCAGGAGGCTAACAGGGAGAAAATGGGGATCGATGGCTCCACTTTCATCCTGCCTCTTCTCCTTATTCTCTTGGGCTTAGCAGCAGCATAAAAATCATTGGCTGGGAAAACATAAATAAAATTAATCTTAGTACTCCCCTTGAACATTATCAATCAAGAAAGCAAATAATAATAAAAAAAGTTTTAAAGCGAGAAGAATTTTTCAGTGCTGAGGAAAGCAAAGTATTCTGGGAAAAGGAATGGATAAGCAGTAGCAGGTCGGCTGAATGGGTGAAAAGAGCAGAGACCCCTGAGACGTTGGGTAAATGACCCATTTCCTTTGGTTGCTGAGGGGCTTAATTAATACGCACTGAAAAATGCCAAAGACATCCTTAGCATGAAGCAGATAATATTTTCTTTTGCCTGCTGTCCACACCTAAGAACATAGGTCACAAGAAGATAATGTTTTCTGTTGCCAACTTTCCACACCCAGAAGCCAAGTTCTCGAGAAGACATGGTTTTGTCTGACTTTATATCAATAATGGAGGTGAGTTGAGATATTTAGTGAGACACAAAGATAAATGCCCTAGGCTGCTTTGTTTTGTTGTTTGTTGTTGTTATTGCTGTTGCTGTTGTGATGAAACACTGACCAAAGAACATTTACTGCTTAGCTTATACAACCAGATACAGGCCATCACTGAGGAAAGTCAGGGCAGGATCTCAAGCAGGAGTAGAGACAGGAACCATGGAGACATTCTGCTTAACTGGTTTCCTTTCATAACTTGCTCAGCTTGTTTTCTTTCTTTCTTTCTTACTTTTTTTTTTTTTTGGTTTTTCGAGACAGGGTTTCTCTGTGTAGTCCTGGCTGTCCTGGAACTCACTCTGTAGACCAGGCTGGCCTCGAACTCAGAAATCCACCTGCCTCTGCCTCCCAAGTGCTAGGATTAAAGGCGGCGCCACCACCGCCCGGCTTGTTTTCTTATATAATCTAGGATCACTTGCTCAGGTATGACAGAACACACAATGGCTGGCCCTCTCATGCCAATCATTAATCAAAAATAAATAAATAAATAAAACGTCCACAGACATACCCACAAACCAATTTGATGGATACAATTCGAGTGGTGTTCTCTCTTCCTAGGTGACTCTAGTGTTGACCAAGAGTAACACAATAAACTTTACAGTCTGCCTCACTTCTTAACACCCTAACTCAGGTGAGTCATAACTTAGCTTGGGACTCCTAGAAGGTTCCTAGGCACAATGAGGTCTAGCCTGGCAACATCTTTTGGTAGGTGCCACAGTAAAAGAACAAAGAACAAAAACAAGCTTAGATGAGTGCCAGAAGATATTCCACGGAAAGGAGACAGATGAAGATTATGAAGCGAGCTTGTCAAGTACCATAGCTATGCTAAAAGCTGGCCAATTCGTGAGAACATAGGTGCTGAAGGGGCTAACACATCAGCAGTGATTCCTGCCCAGAAATAATATAAAACACAATGCAGAGACATGCTGACTTCGTGTGCTGAGGGATTTTGGAACTAAAACAGGAAAGAAAATTGTTATTTCCCTCGTTGGAATGCTCACCCCTCACTCCCCCAGCTAATGTGTGGTTAAGTGCATCGCCACCCTGGCATCTGTCAGAGCGGTTTTTGGTCATCTCTGTGGGGTATAAAATGACAAGCAAGGCTGAACATGAAGCTGCATGTGACAAGTGGAAATAAATAAAGGAGATCTTTCTTATTCACATTAGTGTCCAAAGGTGGAAAAGCCAGACCAAGAATGAGATAAAGCATATAATCTGACAAAGAAATAGAGAGAACTGGAAGCTTGGGATGTCATCAAAGCCAAACACAGTAGGAGAGAAACTTCAGATGCATAATTCATACACAGAACTGAAAACAAGCAAAAGACCAGTCGGTGCTTCTGAGAAACAGCCAAATCACGAAGTCCTGAGCCCTTCAGAAAGTTCTTAATGAAGCCTTTTCCCAAAGCAACTCCTAAAACATAGGTTGCAATGGAGATTTATTAGATCAGCACATATTCAGGGGCTATAGCAGAGGCGAGATGTTGCTTGGTTCTGGAAGATGTGATCTCCTGCCTTCAAGCAACTTACAGTCAGGTTTAGGACTGTGAGGTATATTCTCCAGGATTGGTGCGTTCTGGAGAGGAATTCAGATGACATCATAGAGCAGGGTACATATTTTAAGGGAGAAAAGTGTTATAAACTAAGCAATATAGAGGACAAGGCATGCAGCTAAATGACCTGAGTAAAACCTTTCCCTGGCAGCTTTTACACAGCAGCCTTCCTATATTTCAAAGTACCAAAATGGCCAAGTGGATAGGGAGTTGTCAAAGGATATGACAATTGCTACTTGGGATATATGAAACCATCAGCTACTTGGGATATGTGAAACTCTGGGCTGGATTGTGATGGTTATGTACATTATTTTCTTTCTCCCTAACTTTCAGGTTCCCTTAGAGATGCTAAGGTAGCCACATTCTGAATTCATTTGGGGGAAATATAAGGCCTCTTAACAGCACTCACACATGTATTGCATATTTTCAAGGCAAGATTGGTTTTTGTGTTTGTTTGTTTGTTTGTTTGTTGGAATGTGGCAGGCGGCAGGATACTCGATCTTTTCTCTGAATGTAGTTCTTGAGTCTGAGCCTCTGTTTACCTTTCAGGTTGAAAGGGTATGTAACTACAAAGAAAGGATTCAGTGACTAATTTAGCTGGGTTGTGAAATAGTTGGTCTCCATGTGGCTTCTTATATCCCCTTCCTTTAGGTTATCAGTCCCTCCAATCCCTGAGTTCTTATACAGTCCCTGCTGTAAGGGTAAGTCTTCTTACCCCCAGTTGAACCCTACTAGTTAGTATGCTAATTTCAAAATATAACTCAAAAACGAAAGTTCAAATGAGATTACCCTACATAGGAGTCAGGGGCAATGTTGCTCTGGCAAGAGATGGGTTAAAAATGAAATTCAGAGTCCAAGGTCCTATAAGTTATTGCTCAGAAAGGCCCCAGGTCCTTGTTTTCGAGAAAACAGCACAGGCTATTGCTACTCTCTGGGTTTTTTCAACATAACCACATAGTAAGACCCTATTGCTGAAGATATTATGTACTTTGGCTTCGGGACATAGAAAAATCAGTGTCAAACCAAGCAGTAAATCACTTCCCAGCTGGCTAGCTTCCATAGTGCAAGAAGGTGCTATGCAGACTGCTGAGGAAAAATAGATTATCAGTGAGCTCTGTGCTCATTCTGGTATGCCAGAGTACTGACCTGATGAGCAAGATATGCCTACTGGTTCAATTTTGACATAGTTATAGGACAAATAATATAACTTTTGTACTGGATTTGCAGCCCTCTCCATGGGAAGGAGTTTTATTCCTGGCACTATAATCTTGGTCAATTGACCCTGGGGTTGAAACTGTCACTCTTATTTGCTAAATTGCCATTCAGTCAAATTGCCATGTTTACATTTATATTTATACTTGCATTTACATGTACATTTATATTTATATATTTATGTGGTGGATTGAATATGTTTAACCCATAGGGAATTGTATGGTTAGGAGGTATGGCCTTGTTAGAGGAAGTAAGTCACTGTGGGGTTCAGCTTTGAAGCCTCACTGAGTGTGGAAGTCAGTCTGCTCCTGGCTTCCATTGGATGAAGATGTAGAACTCTCAGTTCCTCCAGCACCATGTTTTTCTGATGCTGTCATGCTTCCTGTCTTGATGATAATGAAATGAATTTCAGAACTTGCAAGCCAGCCCCAATTAAATGTCATTTTTAATTAATTTTTAAGACTTGCCTTGGTCATGGTGTCTCTTCAGAGCAATGGAAACTCTAAGATAGAAGTTGGTACCAGGGACTGGGGTATTGCTGTGATAGGTCTGATCATGTTTTTATTTGGAGAAATGTGGATTTGGGGACTTTGGATTTGGAAAGCAGTGGAATGCTTTAAGTGGGACTTAATGGACCATCCTAAGAGGAACATGGAAGACATTGGTGCTGAGCATGATTTGAACTGTGCAGACCTAGCCCAAGAGGTTTCAGTGGTGAAGAATTTTAGTATGTGGCCTAGAGATCATTTCTGTGATATTTTGGTGAGAAATGTGGCTGTTTTTTTTTTTTTTACCCTTGTCTGAAGAGTCTAACCTGAGGTTAAGCTGAAAAGAATGAGATTAATTGCATTGACAAAGGAAGTCTCAGAAAATCCCAGCATAGATTTTGTCCTCTGGTTTATGCTCATGAAGAGACTTTGAATCAAATGTAGTAAGCTTCAAACAGAAAAATACAAAATGTATGATTTGAGTAATAAAGAGACACCAGAAAGTGAAATGAAGGCGAATCCTGTGTTCAAGGAGATAGATTAAAAGAGTGGTGATCTCAGGGCAGGATCCCACTCAGCTAAGCTTATTGTCTGTGTTTACAGTTGAACAAGAATAGATATGTCATGTTAGGTGATATTACCTCATTACAATTTTCATTTGGATTTTTAATCTTGAATGAACTATAATCCAGTAATGGAGGGCACACTTATGATCCAGATCATGGGGCTGGAAGAAACAGGCTTTTAATCCAGATCTTGAGAAATATTAGCCATGAAAAGCTTAGGACCAAACATGGTAGTACACACAATTAACCCCAGAAGATAAAGGCAAGCAGATCTTTGAGTTCAAGACTAGCCTGGGACAGAGCAAGTTCTAGGTGAAGAAAAGTTTAAGTCCAAGCATGGTGGACTTAAACTTAATCCCAGCATTTAAGAAACAGAGCCATGCATATTTCTGAGTTCAAGGTCAATCTACAGAGCAAGTTTCAGGAGAGTTTCAGGAGAGCCAAGCTTAGGCAGTGAAGGAGTTGGAAAGCAGAAAGATGATAATGATGTAATAGAACAAAAGGCCATGGTCCAGCCCCAGCAAGCAGCAGAACTTGACAGCTTTGGCACATGGCTCTCTCTGGCTTTAGAGTCCAGACTAGACGGGATTACTGGGACAATTGATGCTGGTTATCTTGAGCTAAGAAAATAGCAGTGATTAAGAAGAGACCAGCATCACTGAAGTGAAATCTTCTGGGTAGTGTTTTCTGAGAGCACAAAGAAGCTGTGTTCCAGAGACAGTCAAGGTTGTACCTCATGCTGTAGCTGTACTTGGTAATGCGTAAGAGTCACCCAGATGGTACTGGTTTTGAAGGCATGAAAAAGTCATGGAGATCAACTAAGCCTTGGTACTGTGAGAGGCCATAGAAAGCCATTGGTGAAGCTCAGTTGCGATTAACTGCCTAGGATTGAAGGGGTCATGCAAAGAAGTTGAGACTTGATCCCATGAAGAAAGCCTATGAGAGGTTATTGGTGAAACCTAGTTGCAGCAGAAGACTCCAGCATATTGGAGATGCCAGTTTCATGTGACAATCACCAAGAAAAGCAGGGGCAGTGGAGTACAGGTAACTGGAGCCTACAGTGCTACAGATGGCAAGGCTGGAGAAGTGACCCAAGCTCTTTGGAGTAGCCCAGAAGACTACATGTGGATCCTATACACTGGAACAAGAAGCTATGAAGTCGAAGTTGCCTTAGATACCTCATGATGCTAGAGATGCCAGAGCCATGGGATACCTGCTGAGGAAGGTTGCTAACAGGGAATGGAATCAGCCCAGGAGAAAGAAATGTGTCACAATCAGCAAAGCTGAAAGGAGTTATACATTGGACATGGAGACATGGAGTTTGGAGCTTGTCCAGCTGGGTTTGTTTTTTCTTTGGTCCAGTATTTCCTCACTATGACATTTTGCAATGGTAATGTATATCCTGTGATGTTGGAGGTATGTGATCTGCTTTTTGAATTTGATTTTATAGGAGATTACAGTTAAGTGATTGGATGGATGTCAGAGAATACTTTGAATTTTGGACTTTTAAACACAGTTGAGACTGTGATAGACTATGAGAACTTTTGGAGTTGGACTAAATGTATTTTGCATTATGCTATGTTTAGGTATGGCCCCCATAGACGCAGGTGTTTGAACAAGCCTCTGGGGGGGTCAGGGAGTGGACTGTGGTGGTGTGAATATGCTTGGCCCAGGGAGTGGCACTATTAAGAGGTGTGGCTTGTTGGAGCAAGTGTGTCACTGTTTGGGTGGGCTTTGAGACCCTCCTCCTCACTGTCTGAAAACAATCTCCTCCTGGCTTCCTTTAGATGAAGACATAGAACTCTCAGCTTCTCTAGGAGTATGTCTGCCTGGACACTGCCTCGCTTCCTGCCATAATGATAATAGACTGGACCTCAGAACCAATAAAACAGCCCCAATTAAATATTATCCTTTATAAGATTTGTCTTGGTCATGATGTCTTTTCATAGCAATGGAAACCCTAACTAAGACAATTTGTATTTATATTTATATTATGTATATCTATATATATATCACTTAATAGTACTCCTGGGCTGCTCTCAACAATGGTCAGACCTTAAAATCAAGCCAGTGAAGTCCTAACATGAATAGGGTAGGTGATCTTCCACTGTACCACATACTGAGAAGCTATTGGCCATGGTGGATTATTGGTACAGGAAGGAGAATCACTCTTTATTGAGGGTGTGGCCATTGGTAGATTTCCCACACTCCAGTGGATGGCCCTATATAGCTATGCACTTAAAGGCATTTCAAATGAGACTTAGTAGGTTACCAAAAAACAAAAACCTAAACAAACAAACAAACAAAAACAGATATACAGTTGGGAGAGATCACATTAAGGGGATATGGGGGAGTTGGAGGCAAGTATTTGTGTGTATGCAATCATATTTCATTGCATACATGTATGAAATTCTGAAAAAAAAATGTAAATGGAATTATATAAGCAATGAAAATGAGACAAAGGCTATTTCTCTGGAAACTAATATTGCAATTATTAGTATTTTTATGTGATTCTATAATTTAACCAAAAGACAGAGCTTAAGAGGGAAGGAAAGAGAATCCTTAGAAAGGCTTAGAAAGACATTTTCGAACCACGCCCAGGGAAAAACCAGTTGAGGTTTTGTGGTCTACCTGAGAGGACAAGGAGACATACAATGTAGTCCAGGAAGATAACGGGGGAAGACAGTGTGCTGACAGTGCATACCCCAGCTTAGGCAGAGAGTGTGGGAGAGCAGGAAGTAAACAATCAGAAGGATGCTTCCAGGAAAAAGTCATCTCATCCTAAAACTCCAGTCAAAATACCTTAGCGCAGAAAGGAAAACAACTCTAGACAATTACAGAAATGTCCAAACGTACAGATTTCAGAATGCAAAACAGGATTTTAGCATATGCAGCCTCCTTGGAACGTTTATAAGTTCCATACTTGTCTCATCTGTTAAAGATGAATGTATAACTGAATTTGCTTCCAAGAGGAAAAGGCAGAAAGTCTGGCATCCTTGTAATGTCGTTCAAAACAAAGCTAAGCGAGGCATACTTCTGTACCGCCACAAACACCTAAGGTGGCATTAGATTTTTGGATTGCTTGTACCAGTGTTTCTGGAGAATCATGCCATGCTACCAGCCAGAAAATAATACATCTGGTTGGGTCTTTAGAATGTGGGAATTCACTGAGCAAACGCGTGAACACACACAAACAACTCAGTGTTGAGAACATAAAACAGAGGATGAAGAGCCCCGAACAGTACAGCTGTGACTGTAACACAGCTCACCAACAAACTCTGCAGTGTTTACAGCCCCAGGAGTTTAGAATTTCCGTGGCTTTTCGAGACCATTCATCTACTGTGGTTGTTTTAAAATCATGGCACAAAGACTGCTAGGCCTCAAGAATATGTCCCAGTGAACTACAGGGAAGTAAAGACCTACAGTAGAAAGCAGGCTTTACATTTTCTGAGAGATGTCCTCAGCCGTAGGGTCTCAGCCCCACCCCGCCAGAGGCAACCATGGACTACATCAATAATACATATTGTTTTGGGAATCACTCAGATTTCTCTGACCAGCCATTCAAAAGGAGATTTTGTTAGTCTATGGTTTTGTTAGTCTATGGTGCTTGTTGGGCAATGTCAGCCCAAGTAGCGTAACTTTCTTTAATATATATATAGATACACATACAGATAAAAATATATAAAGATAGATACATAGATAGGTATATGATACATATGCATATATATGTATTATAGATACTTTGGGGTAAATATAAGATATGATCCCTCCTCTTAATCTCTTGCTTTCTTGCCTCTAGCTTCTCTATCCTCTCCCCCCTCCCCTTCTCTTCCTCTCTCACCACGTGGTCATGGCCGGCCTCTACTTCTCCCTCTCTCTTCTTCCATCTTCTTCCCCTGACCTTTGCCCTATCTCCTGAATAAACTCCCCTCCCCCTGAACCGTTTGGTCTGGAGTGGTCTGTTCTAAGCTGTGTGCGGTCGTCTAACACTGGCTACTTCTCTACTCGTCTGCATCTCTCTCTCTCTCTCTCTCTCTGCCTCTACTACCCCTCTGGCTTCCCCTCCCCATGCCCTCAATAAACTCTATTCTATACTAAAAAAAAAAAAAAAAAAAAAAGATATGATCCCTCGAGGTTTTATTAGACACTCTTGATTTTATTCTTCCTCCCTCCTCCTATGTGCTGACCACCCTCTCTCTCCTCCACAGTTGGAGTTCCTTTCCATTTCCCACCTCACGTCATCCGTATCCTGCCATTCTGCTGCCAAGCAGCCTCCCACGTGTGGTTACTCCGTGTGAAATGCCCTCTCCAAGAAATGCTGCATAAATAAGTCCAGAACAAGGGCAAAGTCTGCGTGCGTGTTAATATGGGAGGGAGGAAGTGCACTGAGTCACACCCGGAGGCCAAAACCAACAGGCAACTATTGACCACAGGGAAAAGCGGGGCTAGCCTTTCCCAGAGATGAGTCCTCTTATTGGTTGCCCAATGCAGAGTAGGCAGCTCTGAAACCATATACACACAAACAACAAAAATGGTCTCAACAGGTTGTGTTTACATATATTTGTGCATACAGACACAGATATCAACAATAATAAACAAACAGGAGGCTCTCACCTTTAGAGTGGTAGGGGGACTAAGAGTTTCCGGGGAAGGTACCGGAGCTGGGATGAAGGGAGACAAGGAGGATGAAAGGTGATGTCATTCTAGTTCAACTAAAATATATTTTATTTTGTTTTTATTTTTGATATTATAATATAATTACATCATTTCTCCTTCCCTTCCCTCCTGTAAAGTTACCCGAGTAACACACTCATGAGCAGAATATTCATTACTTCAAAGGACACTTTACGTTTTAAGATGCGCATAAGATTTGATTACTTTTTAAAAAGAGTTCTACTACTCAGGAGATGGAAAATGATCTTTTTAATCTAACCATTTCCTGTGATAAGAAAATAGATTTAGACCCAGAAAAAAATAAATATAGCCCTAAAATTCTCAAAATTGATTGCCTGTAGAGTTAGAATTATGACTTAGTTGTGCTTTCAAAGCACGGACGACATAAAGCCTCGGGGTCTGCCCATTTCTTCAAGAAGAGAACCCCAGAAATGCAAAAATACAGGAACGTGGTAGAGCCAAGGAATAATATTCAACATGGCTGTGTGTGACAGGTGGCGCTCACCCTTTGCTACTTTCCCTATGAGAAGCCATGCAGAACGCGCACGCGCATGCGCATGTGAATTAACCTACTATGAAGCTGGAAATAGGGGTACAACCTACCTGCATCATCCCACAGGGACTCAGGTTTGTTGCTGGGATGTTTACCTGTCCCGTACTTCTCAGCATTAGAGTAAGCCCCTAGCACTCCAGAGGATGTTCTCAGTGGAGCAGCAGAAAACCACAGGCGCTTGCATTAGAGGGAACAGGTAACAAACTATCAAAGCTGCTAGGAGATAAGGTGTGTCAACACAGTTGGTACTCCTGTGAGCCAAGTATCCTCATTCCCAAACCCTTACCTTGCTGATGGCTTGTGTTTATATCACAAAGGGCTCTATGGCCTCCATAAAACTCTTCTGCCCTGATAAACTATTTCCAGACTCACAATGGCCCAAAACTACCACTTCTCCCCAGGACACCGCAACGGGAGTGGGATTCCTCATATACAGGACTTGTGGAGACATTTTACTCCATTTCAACTTGTCTGTTGATCATTCCTTAACAGATCTAAGATTTCACCAAATGAAAGGAAATTGGGTGATAACAGGGACCCAGCCAGCACTTTTCCTCCAAGGCATTATTATTCTGCGGCAGGGCCAAGGAGGAGGGGTTCTGAGTAACACCACAAGAGGACTTGGAACCGAAAAGCTCCAGTGTGAGCCGGCCGGCCGTGGGTTTAGCTCCTGAGCCGGACCAAAAAATAAAAAATAAAAATAAAAGTAAGAGAACCCTCCGGGAAACCACAATTATTAGGAATGACAAAGTAAACTTGAAGGCGGCATGATTAAGTGAGAAGACCACTCTTAACAAGAGTGACGCAGATAGCTGTCATTTCCTTTTCTCATTTTAAGATGATTGTTCTTCAGCCCACTGGTCTCAATGCCAAAATATAAGGCAGAAGCATTTTCCAATACCCACTCCAATAGCAATTTTCTATCCTCTTTCACGAGATTTTGAAATAATTTTCACAATTTTATAAGGCTTGGAAACCTCTTATTTCTCCCAAGTTAGTAAATGTCTTTCAGTAATAACTTAGGATTGATCTGAGTAGAAACAATTTATTTTTATGGATAGTACTCATCTACACATAAATATTTTAGAGAAGATTTACAGAGTCCTCTTGTTCACTCATCCAAATTACTCATCTAGAAGTTTGTTGTAATCTAAAGATTTATTTGTAGGAGGTGTGTAGGTATGGGTGTGTATGTAAGCATGTCCGTGAGTAACTGAAGAGGCCAGAAGAGGGCTGTGTCAATGCATGGAGGTGGGACAGCCTGAGATGGGCGCTAGAAACTGAACTCTAGTATTCTGTAAGGGCAGCAGCAAGTGCTCTGAACCCTGGAGCCAGCCATATTTCTAAACCCTCTCTTATATTCTAAACAAATGTATCTCTACATACGAACTTAGACAGGAATATCAGGGTTCCCACATGCAGTAACATTAAATAAAAACCCCTACCCCAGGAGTGGGATACCTCATTATGAGTAGTTGCTTAGGAAGGCCTCAGAGCCCCCCCCCCAAATATAGATCTTACCACTCCTCTTCGTTGCTCACCAGATCTAGATGATAAGACCCTATTACTGATGACACAACACATTTTTTTATGAGTGACATAGAGAAAATGGGCTGGAATTAAGCTGAAATCTTTCTCTCTTCACACGCCAATGGTATTTTTAAATTATTTATTTTATTTATTTACATTTCAAATGTTGTCCCTCTTCCCAGTCCCCCCTCCACAAGCTCCCCACCCCATCCTCCCTCACCTTCACGTCTAAGAAGGTGATCCCGTAACATCTCCCACCCACCCACTCCCACCTTACCCCTCTATCATCCCCTTCTCTGGGGCAACAAGCCTCCACAGGACCAAGCACATCCCCTCCCATTGAGGCCAAACAAGACAGTCCTCTGCTACATAGATATCGAGGGTGGGGCGTGGACCAGCCCTGTATGCTTTTTGGTTGGTGGCTTAGTCCCTGGGAGCTCTAAGGAGTCCAGTTAGTTGATGCTACTGTTCTTTCCATGGGGTTGCCATCCCCTTTAGCTCCTTCAGTCTTTCCCCTAACTCTTCCATAGGGGTCCCTGGACTCAGTCCAATAATTGGCTATAAGTATCTGCATCTGTCTCAGTCAGGTGCTGGCAGAACCTCTCAGAAGACAGCCATGCTAGGCTCCTGTCTGCAAGCACAACTAGGCACAGCAACAGTGTCAGGATTTGGTGTCTGAACATAGGATGGATTCCAAGGTGGGGCGGTCTGGATGACTTCCCTAACTTGAAGAAACATCAGTGGTCTAACACAGTTGTAATCTATGAGACCAACTTGCTAAGCAAGATGTGCCTGATTGTGCAACAGTGGGCATTACTCTCTGCTTGATTCTGAAACAGGAGGGAATCCATAGCTGGTACTGTAAATATGATCAAACCCAATAGCAAGAGAGATCACAGGCCCTAAGAGGAACTGAATACTGTTGTTTACCTGAAGTGACATGTCATCTAGCTGTCTTCTAAGTATTTATTAAGAGATCCACCTCTTCCCTTCTTTAGCATAATCCATGGAACACATTTCTGAGTTCAGTATTTTTTTTAAAGCTAAAGACAGGCTGACCCTGTAATGGACTGAGCTCAGGTACTGAGGGATGACAGAAGAAGTTTCTCCATTGAGAGTTTTCAGTGGCCGGGCAGTGGTGGCGCACGCCTTTAATCCCAGCACTTGGAAAGCAGAGGCAGGCAGATATCTGAGTTTGAGGCCAGCCTGGTCTACAGAGTGAGTTCCAGGACAGCCAAGGCTACACAGAGAAACCCTGTCTTGAAAAACCAAAAAAAAAAAAAAAAAAAAAAAAAAAAAAAAAAAAAAAAAAAAAAAAAAAAAAAAAAAGAAAGTTTTCAGTGGGTCAAGTAAAAAGAATTCCAGAGTTTCCCTTGACCCACCTGGGATGTCCTTTAAACCTCCTAGTAGGAAATTAAAAGACAAGTAAGCAACCAAAAAGAAAAAGTGCTTCCATTTGAAAATGGTCACCATAAAATAAAAGGAGAAAAAATATAACTCCCATTATGACACTGGGTGGTATACTAAGCACTCTCATGAACCACTTTTTTCCATCTCTATGACAACCTTTGAAACTACTCAGATGACTGATTACCAACATACAAATGACATGAGCCGACGAAGCTCAAGCTCAGAAAAGATATCATGGGAGATGTAAAAAGAGGCTGGATTTTAAACCCGATTCTGTGCACTCTAAATGCTGTGACTTTAATCACGGCTGTTTCAGGCTCCATTAATACTTTTCTGAGAGCAGACTGGAGATGAGATATGTGGATGGATACACAAGTATAGTATTAATTAATGTGCTAAGTTATATGACTATCAAGACAATGTGGAATGTCTCCTCGGTACAAGCTATATTTTACATCACTTAATATCAATAAAGAGTAGGTAGTTATAGAAACTTCATCATTAAGGCTTTATACTAAATACTTTTTTGTGTGTGATGACCTGGAAAATAAGAGGAGACCATCAGAAGCCAAAGAAATACAACATGAGTCATTTTGAGGATAAAAGTCGTGTTTGTTCAGTACATGTGCCAATGACTTCATTAGAAAATGAAAATAACAACAACAACAACAAAAAATCAATGTAGGAAACTGTCCCAGCTGATTCCTGAATCAGTATGCACTGTACTAATATGAGCCCCAACATGATCTAAGATGTACATAAAGTATATTACTCTTAATTCCTTGCCAGGACAATTTTCAAATACCTGATACAACCTTCAGTCTGCTTAGCAAAGAAATTCCTGCTTAATATGAAATTTTAGCACAAAATGTGCCAGAAACAAAAGAGAAGAGCTATTGAACACACACAGACACATACACACACATACACACACAGATACATATACACACATATACACACAGATATATATACACACATACACATATATACACACATATATACACAAACACATAGACACGCATACACACATAGACACACATACACACATACACACAAGCTCTTTTAAAATTTTTTGAAGTCCAGAGCTCTACCCTTAATATATTTTTCTAATTAGAAGCTCATGAGTGTGTGTATGTGTGTCCATGTGTGTGTCTGTGTGTGTCCAAACTTTCTTATTTCTCTCAAGTATAATGTTCAAAACTTTAAGTGACATGGCATAGTCACCAACCATGTAAACAGAGTGCCTGCTTATAATATATGCTCCAGAAATTCTTTTTTTTTTTCATTTTGCAAGGTATTAACAATTTAATGTCATTATTATAGAGGAGATACAGTGAAGGAGGCCTCAGGAGGGATGCTGCCGTCTGGTTGAGTTGGATGAAATGGATCCTAAAGAAGCTAGTCAGTCTGGGAATCAGTTATTCATAATTATTCAGATATTTACTGGAATAGCAGCGATACTGGGATGCACACACTTCATTACTAACTCAGGTTATTTTTAAAGATAAAACAATACATAGGAACTCATTCAAATCATTTTAAAATGCATTTTACGTTGAGAATGTTAATACAATAAATACCAAGTATTTTTAAATATATGTTATAGTGCAATTCTAACTTATCCTCTACATTTGCTAATTTGTCTAATTGGTACCAGCGCCTCATCCCAATATCTAAGAAAAAAATCCAGATCCCTTTTCTGTAACAGGAAGTAAGAAATAAACCCCTCTCTTGGGTATTTATCAAGAAATAAGTAGTGAATGAGCAGACATCAATAGGCTATAAGGCCATCGGAGATTAGACATTGACCCAGACTCAGGACTGACAGCACTAAGGCTTAGCCTATAACCCAGAAACACATAGGTATACGTTCTGCCTACCTGTGGCCACCAGACATCAGGACTCCACCTACTTGGTCTCCATCTTTGAACCTATTCTTCTTCACTACCTCATCTGCCAACCAGTGAGTAACTTCTCATGTTAGATTTGAAAGGCAAAACTAAGCATATTTCAGGGACTGTCCCTGGAGTTCTTTTCTCCTATCTCCAGAAGATGCTGGGACTCAAAGGCAGCATTTGCATGCTGTGATGCCTGCAAATTTAGACAGCTGGGTCATAACGTTGGAGCCATTGTTGTCCATATCATGGAAATGGAAGGGATTAGTTTATATCATAGACAGGATTCTTACATACAGGACAATTCATGTCCTTTTAACCCTGTCCTTTACTGCGACACCCAGAAACGTTTCTAATGGTCTAAAGCCCCTTTGCAGTTTTCATCGCCTCCTTGTTTTCTTGCTTCTTCCCTCTGGCATTACAACTGGGTCATGATAAGGTACTGAACTAGTGTGTCAGAACTAGCTGAGAATCCTAATTGTTTTTATAATTCTGGAGGAGAAGAAGACCCATCTGAATTCATTTTGTTTGGGTTGGCTTCCTCAGACCTCCTTTGACCTGGAGCCAAAATCTATTTCAGCTGAGTTTTCAGTTTTGCCCCTCTGCACCCAAATGGTTTGTGTGAGTGCACCCACATATGTGGGCTTTGTTCTTATAATTTATAAGAGGTCTGTGGTATATGAGGTGTTAAGTCGTTTTGTGAAAGTTCTGTGGCGATGCTAACATAGTCCATCAATGGTGATTCACACAGCTGTTAATCGTCAGCATCCCGGTAACTCTGAAAAAGCAGCAGACCTGACAACTGTCACCAATTCTGGGGGCAGTACTTTCATTGGTAGGAGGCCTAGGTGACTGTTTGCAACACATGTGGCTATTATTTTGCTATGTATCAACCATAGGATAACAAATCGTTAAAATTAGCCACAGATGCCTGTAATGGTAGGAAAACAACTAAAATATTCATAACATGGACTGCAAAGGCAGGAAGAGGGAAATGTTCTTTGTTCATCCCCTGAATAGTGAAGCAGGACACTGAAGGAGCAGGGGCTGATGACCTGCTCTGGGAACTCACCCGGGTTTGCATACATACTGGGTTTACATTTGCTCAAAGGCACATTTTTGGAATTGACCATTCTCTCTTTTTGACTCTATCTGCATGTGGGGACACCTGTGGCCCGTGGTTTTTTGAGTGCCGATGATGAGGCAGAACGAACCCAACTCACTGTTTCTCTTCTAGAAAGTGCAGCATGAGAGGAAAGCACAAAGAGTTCTGTGCTCCTGTGAAAGATGGCTCTGTACAATTAGAAACATTTCTCGGTGTCACAGTAGAGGACAGGGTTAATAGGAGATGAATCTTCCTGGATGTAGGAATCCTGACTATAATATAAAATAACTCCTTTCAGTTACACACAAGATGTGGGCAACAATGGCTCCAACGTTATGACTTAGCTGCTTAAGTTTGCCTGCATTATAGCATGCAAACGCTGCTTTTGAGTCTCAGCATTTTTCTGGAGACAGGAAGGAGAGCCCCAGGGACAGTCCCTGGTCTGCTTTCAGTTTTGTTTTCCAAATCTATTGTCTCTGGATACAGCAAGTTAGTGACATCTCATCGGAGTTACCAAAACGGAAGAAAAATAGCATCCGTGGTCATCCCGTGGAGGGTTGAAGCCAAAACAGTTGTTGTCTGCTGGAAAGATAGATGAGTGGCCAAAAGCTCCCTTCCTTGACAGCTATCCTAGTCTGTGCCCTTGGCTGGAAAGCACCCTGCTCAGAGCAGACAGCACTACACATTCTGACCTTGAGTCCCCAGTTGCTAGCTCAAGCTCAAAGCTGATTTCTCTCTGCTGCCTCCTGCCTACTCCAGGTAGGATGCTCTGCTCTACGTAACCAGTTATCTCAGACCTCTGTGCCCATGTTATCCTTGTTGCTGCTGAGGAACTAAACATGTACGTGGACTTTGTACATTTTGTCCGATACACTGACAAACCTCTGGAAGAGCAATTCTATTTAAGACAGTTGGCCAGAGAGTTAATCTGGCTAACATCATGGATTGTTCACATAGTGACATTCGCTTTCTCTGTCAAAGTTCCCCCAGATCATTGGAGCTCGTTTGTAAGCCCTTGGTGCAGCTGATGAGGAGCAGGGTAACTTCAACTCTGAAGGATACAAAGAAAAATGCATTCCAAGGGTCAAAAGTCTCCTTCAAAGCTCCGTGATTCCTGACATCCACAATAGGCCCAAAAATGACTGGGGCACAGAAAGCTCAGGGAGAGACTGGCTTCGAAAGCAGCTGAGAAGTGAGGCATGTGTGTGCTCCTGTGTCCACGACTGTGCGTCTGACCCCGCAGACCATGGGCTTGAAAGCAGCAGCACAGTTTACAGCACCAGGCAGGCTGCTTTCCGAATTCTGCAATGGACAATTTAGTCTCAACCACCGTGTGAAGTGTGGATAATACAAACAGGAAACCTGGGGCTTCCAGCACAACTAATCTCTGTAAAAAATAGCCATGGCCTGAGGAAGCCATAAATCCCGAAGCCACCTCACGCCATTACTTACTCTGCATTAGCATCTTCCCCATAAAACACAAAGTGAAGAAGGAAGACCACATTGCAGCCACGTGGGGCCAAATTTTAAGAGACCCCCCTCTTATAAACACTTGTGTCCTCCTGCCAAACCTCACTCTGAATCCCTAGCTAGCCCGGGCTTCCTTTACTCTCTTACCATCAAGGAACAGCTGCTACTTTGCTATTGTGCATTTTTGTGCTAAATACATAAAAATTGTGTTTGATTTATTTGAGGCAAGATATCTAATTCACACCAGCCTCGAACTGACCGTCTAGCCCAGGATGGCCTTGGACTTCTGATTCCTCTGCTTCCACCTCCCAAGTGTTCTGATTTCAGGCATCTACTTTCAAAGCCAGTGAATGCAGTACGGGCAGGGGGGTAGGCGTGGAAGCCAGGGCCTTGTGCCTGCTAGGCAAACACACTACCTATTGAACTGTAACTCCAACTACCAACTTACATTTTTATTATTTATAAAGTTATTTATACTTCCTACATGGAATAATATCCTGGTTTTTATTGAAGAGCATTGTAGCCAATATTTTCACTGAGAATGGGAAATCATTTGGGTCTGAAAAAATATACCCATTGTAAGCAACAGAGACGGCCAGTAGAGGATGATAATCCTAGCATACTGACAAAGCCATTTCGCTATGTCAAGGCTTTCTCAGGAATATTCTTTCTAGTGGACTCTTTGCTTCTAATCTAAGCAATAAAGTGATCATACAGGATGCAAAGCTTCCCAAAGACCACGCATGGAAAAAAGCTAGGGTGTCCCAAAATGGAAGAAATGACAGGAACCTAACAGAATGACAACGCCAAGGTCAGGACACTGTTTCATTTCTTCCCAGGTTTCAAGATAACCCATTCACCGCTAAATGAAAGCAGGATTGTTGTGTACCCAGTTGCTAATTCAAACCAAGTGGCAGAAACAGCATAGTGGTTCCCCTGTTCATTATGGGTCCACTTAAAATTCAATGAAATGGAAACAGGAAAGCACTGTGGGAGAGACCACAGTTTCGCAGTGCAGCCTTTTCCACTCACCTGGCTTTAATCATGTACTATTAGACTTCACTCTGGGCAAGGACTCGTTCATTGAATATGACCCTCTCTGGAACTCAGTCAAGTGAAGAGCTGGAATTTAACGTCTCTAGTATTTTGTTTCCTTTTCTTTGTTTGATTGTTCCATATTTATAGTGTATAGACAGATAAACATCCTAGAAACTTCAGTATTCAAAACAATAGGCCAGGAAATATAACCATCCAAACAGAAAACTGAAGCTTTTCGTGATGTGTAAATCCCAAAGCCAAGAACACAGACAGTCACCAAAGACATTGGTATCTCCAGTACTTTCTCCCCATATTTTGCAGTTTCTTTCTACTAGACAGCCAACTAGCAGAACTCTTTGCAACACTCCACTGGTTCAGAATGTGCACTGGCTTTCCTAAGTTTTGAAACTTAAGTCATTGGCCACATCTAACAATCTCCTAAACAACCACCACAGGGAAACTGGACTTGTAACATTGGCAACATTGTCTAGGACTGCCAGTCTCCTTGCTCCTCCACAGGCAATGCTGTTGAATAACACCATGTCATCGAAAGTCATCTAAAGCCTGGCTTTCTGCATCCAGGAGTTTGCAATGGGCAACGACGGTGGGGATGTGAGTCACAGAGTGTTCAGATGAGTAGATAATCACTTGGGCCATCTGTTCTGCATGTGTCTTGCAGAGTGTTGCTATCATGGACCTCATAGTTTATACAGATGGTATTCCCCAGACGGAGACGTGGTCAGAATGATGCCGTGCAAAGATTAGTCTTAGTGTAAGACAATAGATAATAGCCTGTCTCACCATGTTTTAAAAATCAATTCTCTTGTAACCACCACATTAAGCATATAGTTTGAAGGCTTCCAGTTGTTAATTTGAATTTGCTGCCGTGTGACTCCTGTCTCATGCCACACCAAGTTTAAAGAGATAAGCAAGGAGAATAGAATTCAATTTTGTGAATAATATTCACTGAGATTATTTAGTCTCTTTAGAGAAAGCACTATACTTTAATTAATTCATTTTTTCCTCTAATAAGTGGGGTTTGCAATAGTTCAGCAGACATGTATTCCATCTTCTTGGCTCAGCTAAGAGGAAAGATATACACTCATCACAGAAGAATGTGCTGCAAATGAGACCCAGAACTGGCTACTTCTTCAAGGTGCCAGGATATCCGACTTCCCAACTTTCATCATGAACTTGGCTCTCTCAGATAAAAGAAAGATAAAGTGCATTAATCACAGAGCAAAGATACAGAAAAGACTCAGAGAAGTTCGGGGGGGGGGGAGGGGTGATGAGTGAATCTTAACTATAGAGAGATGCTTCGGACTTCAAAAGACCTCTGAAAGAAGATAAAAATGAATATATTTTATGAGATCAATTCCTAATCCCAGAGGATTTCCGTAAAGGACACAGGGTAGCAGAAGTATACATAAAATTTCCAAACTATTCCAATACCTTCTGAGTGGAAAGGAGGAGTCCCCTAGAAGAAACCCCGGAGCTAGAGTGTCAATACTTGTGCACAATAGCAGAGTTAGGGCAAGAGAGAAGAAAGTCAACAAAGGTCACTGTTGAGAGCCGGGCTTTGAGACAGATCTGAAAGTTTCAAAGCATCAGCTGATGTCTTAGTGCATGGTGAGTAAAGACAGGAGGGAGTGCCCCCCCATAGCTGTGTCTCTTCATCTTCAAACATACAACATTTTATTGAAGTTATCTGAGACATCCTATGCACAAGCCATAAAGGCCATAGTATAACTACAGTAATGAAATTATTTAATTAGATTCTGTAAAAAAATGCTTTAGTTGATGCCTACTGTCTATGTGGCTAATCATTATTTCTTTTTATTTAAAACCCTCAGAATACTGAATAATAAAGGTTATTTTATAACTGGTTGTGTGCCCTCAGCTATAACATCTTCATTCTCTATCACTAAATCAAACCATGGTCCTGAGTCAAGAACTCATGCTATCAAATCTACAGTAATCTCTCCTCAGGGCATCTCATGAGTGCCTACTACATCTGAGACATTTGAGGACCCTTTCATCTGCAGGATTTGCTTGACAATTATTATATTTTAGATATATAATGCATAAGAGGCATACACTCCTAACATACCTCAAGTATTACAACTGCGATTGCAATAAAGCCACATTTTAAAGTCCTTAAGATCATAACTCCAGTGCACAGGAACATATGCACTTAGCGATAGCCAGATGATCTGCAAACGAATGAAGAAGATGAATGGAAGAGCTTTTCTACTTTGATTTCTGAGTAAGTGGGCATGGAGTTTAATGGAAAACTCAGAGATACAACCTAGGAAGACAAGTTGGCCCTCATGTTACTAAAGTATTTTGTGATGTAGATTTGATGACTTTAAGGACCAGGATCACAAGCAGGCAGCACTGCCTCTGCAGTAGCAAAATGAAATAAAGGACAAAAAAAAAAAAAAAAAAAAAGCGAACAGTTCATCCAGCTCCTACACACCCTGTGCTTACATATGCACGTATTTAGAGGGATGAGCGGATATACTGGCTCACACTATGAGTCTTTTCTGGAAATGTTTATAGTCACAGATCCACTTTTACATAGGTGTTAAAAAATAAGAGAGAGAGGCCATCCAGTTCTTACTTTCTCTTTGTAATGAACTGTTAAAAGTGATAAAAGTGTACAGAAGATGAGGCGGGAAGGGAAAGAGACAGACGAGTAGATGGCAGGAGATCAAATAGAAAGTTCAAAGTGGCAAGCGCTGTGATGTAACACTTCATCATCCAGATTCCACCCTTGGGCATTGGCTAGCTGGAATGTGATCATTACCTAGGAGAGGTCAACTGCAAAGGGTTCAGAGAAACCCTTTAAGGCCTGAGAAAGACTCAGAGTCAAGGATGCACAAAGGACATCTCTAACCTCTGTAACAGCTTACAAATACCTACTAGCCTACTCTAGACAACATAGCATAACTCAGTATCACCAACGCCGATGTAAGCCCCATCAGTGGTCACCTGAGACACTACAAATGTCTACAAAAAGTGTGAAGACTCCAAGGGGCTTCACACTTGCACACTGCCTCTACCAAACTGCTGTTCACAAAGCAGTTAAAGAAAGTTATCACAGATACAAATCATGAGTATGACCCCTAGGTTTCCAATGTGATGTGGCAGGGCACCCCCATATCCTCAGTCTTTCTTTAAGTGCTATCCTAAAAGAAAGGCTACCTGTAAGCAATGAGGAAAGACTGGGTACTGGCAATGGACATGAGTTATAAATGAGAATATAAAGCGAACTGGTTTTCTAGTTCAATCCTGTTATAGATATGTTGGGTGGTAGATAATGCATAAATTTACTCGATACTAAAAGTGTAAATTTTGATGTGAAACTCTACTGTTTCTGTACTGAATGCATATTATAACTGTATAGACGTTCATTAAATTGTGCCAACTTTGAGTCTGGTTAACTTGGGTGAAATTTTTTTAATTGCAAGATGTTTTATAATAAAGTTCATAATGTTAAAAATAAAAGAATTATTTCTAGATAATTATCCATATGCCAAGTGGGGCTTTTCAGCAGGCAGATTTACCTCTTAGATTCTTTCGTTCTCAGGAGATAGTCATATGACTGAGCCTGTGCTAATGATTGCAAGAAAAGCTAAGGCGTGTGCAGCTACCAAGTGTGTGCAGCTACCAAGTGATCTCTAAAAGACATAGCTATGCAGGGAGGCTCCCTGTAGCTGGACTACAGATAAGCTGTTAATGCAGAAGCTTGTCAAGACAGTAGAAATGTGTCTGTGTCTGATCACACATGATGCAACGGCTTACAGTTCTCTTCTTTAAAAAGTGAAGGAAGAGGAGGAGAAAAGGAGAAGAAAGAAGAGGAGGGGGAGGAGGAAAGAAGAGGGGAGAAGAGGAGTGGGAGGGTCAGAAGGAGGGGGAAGGAGGAGGAGGAGGAGGAGGAGGAGGAGGAGGAGGAGAGGAAGAGGAGGAGGAATGGAAGAGGAGGAGGAGGAGGAGGAGGAGGAGGAGGAGGAGGAGGAGGAGGAGGAGGAGGAGGAAGAGGAATTATATTGATTGATTGGGGTTTGTTTGTTTGTTTGTTTGTGTTTTGAGGAATGAACGATGAGAAGCATAGAGCAAAGCATCCTTTCATATTAGCAGGGACCTGAGAGGAGAGGCCATTTGCTTTCAGGAAGTTTATCTTCATGCCCTTCCCAGTGAAGTTCTGAGAGGAGGAGGGAGGTGCTAAGGAATGATGGGGGAAATTCATCTCATCCCTCCTTATTAATTTTGCAAGGAATCGAATAAACAATTACTCATCAGAAAGGACCCACCCTCCTATATTAGACTCTTTTTTCCTGAACTGTGTGATTGTTTTGGTCTTGAGGTTCACTAGAAACTAGCCCATTGTGCTACCATTCCTTTTCTTTTCAGGGTCATAGCATTTACCCAGGTCATTCTTTCAATTCTTTCCTTGTGTGCCACTTCCCAAAGGGTCTCATGGTTCTTTCAAACCTATGAGCACAGAATTTGTGTGCTAGAGTAGTAACTGCATTCCCCATTGAAATGTAGGCAGAAGCTAAGATGCCCCTGCTGCTGCTGCAAAAATAAACTGCTGTCAGGACCCTTAGGGTATTTTGACCCTTCCCTCAAATTCCTCATCAAAACTTTAAAAGCAAATAAACTAAGGTAGGTTTGTTTGTTTGCTTGTTTGTTTGTTTGTTTTTAATGTTTGGAGAGTGCTTCCTGAAGAAACTGACAATGAAGCACCACAGGTAATTTTATACCAAATATACATGATGGTGAACAGCTGTGAGGCTGTCTGCTGTTTCTGCAGTATGTTGGCATGCTGAGTAAATTCCATTTGGAAATTAAAAGCAAACTCCTCAGATATACAGTCTGCAAGTAGGGAATCTGGGTCAGTCAAAAGGACAAGTGACTTCTTCTTATGGCCAACGTAGATAGAACCTTGACTTTCCCACCTTCTTACTGAACGGGGTGTTTCCATAGACATTGTCCCTGCTGAAGGTCTTTGGGCCTAATCATTGAGATAAACAATCTGAAGCCAGCCCGTTGCTTTAGGCCTTTCCATTATATATTTTTGAAAAGACTCTTCTCAGAAGAACTAATTGAAAAGAGTTCATGTGCTAAGCCCAAAATATGAGCTTTTCATAAAATACAGACAATAATAGATTCAAAGCGCAAAAGAAAACATTTACACAAACCATTAAGAGATGGCCAAACCCTTCCTTTTATGAAGAGAAGAACTAAGTGTGTTGGCTTCTAGCAAATATCCTACATCTAACAGCTTAAGCTTTGATGTTCCCATGTAGAGAATTCTTCCTCTGTTGTGCTCTCTGTGCTGTGTGCTCTGACAATAAGACTTGGCTTCATGGCCTCCCCTTGATTTCCTGCACAAACACTAAGGACATAAAAAAAAAAAGGGAATTTTGAAACCTTGGTTTCCCCATTAACCCACAGAGCATTTTAATCTGTTGAACTGCATTGTAAGAAACACAAAAGTAAATCTTCCCTAAGCAACTCAGTCTAGCAATGTCTTCCAAACAAAAGTCAAACACCAGAGTTTGTGATAATAGAAGTTTGGACATGTGTATCCAGATAACATAGAGCCTGATTTTCTACTTAGTAACCATGCTATTAATTTAAATTACACGATGTTTGTCGGTAGATGAATTAAGTTACAAAAAAAAGAAATGTTTGCTGTTTATTTTTATTGTGTGATTTTTTTTTTCAGTGTCCAGAGGAAAGTATTCCTTGTGATAGTTAACAAAAGAGAAATGTGGTTATCAACAGTTCTCCTCTTCTCAATTCTAAAATCATATTCTGTCTTGATTTATGCTTGGCATTTTACTCTTCAAACTAAACAAATGGCTGTTGTCTTCATCAAGAAAGGAAGAGATTTAAAATTCAGAAAGATTTTGGATGCCGGATGAACACACGTGTGCTACACAGTGTCAGGAGTCAGGGCTATCTGTCTGTTGTAACTGATTAAAGGAGACGAGACTGAGAAGGTTCAGCACTTGAACTATCTATGGACTTTTCTCTGAACGGGGACATCAGAGAGCCTGCTGCATGCCTCAGTTGAGAGCTGGCTTTTTAGGAGGCTCTAGGCTCCAGAAAGAACAAAAGCAAAAGCTATAAAATCACGAGTTGATTCTGTGACTAGTTTATTGGGAATGGAGAATAATACAACTGGGAAATTCTTACGAGACTCATTGCTATTCACCAAGAATGTTCTTAACATGAGTTCTCTACACATGTACTAGGTAAAAAGGAAAGCAGTAGAGGGCTCAGACTGAAACTGTCATTTTAATAAATGGGGTCAGGTTGTGGTTTTTGTTTTAAGATGTTAAAGAAGAGATAGGAGAGTAACTAACCGGCCATCGAAACACATCTCAGCCTCCTTAGATCTCTCTTGTAATCTAAAAAGAACGAGGTTGAAGATTACTCGAGCTTTCCCCGATTTACAGTGGTCCATTCTATCACCGTTTCAAGGGATGCATACATAGAATGGCCCACCTAAAAAACTCAGCAGACCTTGGGACGTGCATCTGTTCTTCCATTCATCACAGAAATATTTCAAAGCAAAGAGCTCATCAGTCTCCACAGAGGCCCTGGAGATCCATTCTTATGAAATGCCAAATATTAATTTATTTTGTATAAAAGGAAAGGAGTTTTTGTTGGCATTTTGTCTAAGCTCCACCCTACAATTACCTGGCAACAGCCAGGTGTGCCTGACTCACTATAAAAGGGGCTGCCTGCCCCCTCCTCTCTCTCTTGCTCTTGCCTTCTTGCTACTGCTCCTTCTTCTCACTCTGCTCCTTCCCCCCTCTCTTCCCATTCTTTTCCCCTTCTCTCCCCATCCCCCTCCACCCTCTCTCCAAGTGCTCATGGCCAGCTTTTCTCTCTCTCTCTCTCTCTCTCTCTCTCTCTCTCTCTCTCTCTCTCTCTCTTTTTCTCTGCAGCTGCTACTATCCCCTCAAGTCTCCTCCCCATGGCCTGAATAAATTCTATTCTATACAATATGTTACAGTGGCTGGTCCCTCGGGGGGGGGGGGGGAAGGGATGGCTCAGCATAGGCCCATGGAGGCACCCTCTTTCCCCATACCTTACCATACCTACACCAAACATATTCCTTCTCTTCTTTACTTTTTATAAACACATAAGTTTTGTGACAGCCTGCAGAAAGATTTCAAATACACATAAGATCTAGTGGCTTTCTTCCAAAAGCTTCTCCTGAGTCTTGGAGATTGGTACACATCTGTAATCCCAGAACTTAGGAGGTGGGGACAGGAGGGATAGGAATTCAAGGTCATTCTCAGCTACATAGAAAGTCAGAGACTACCATAACACCCTGTCTCAAAAAATACAAACAACAGCAACAAATGTTCCTCATATATTTGAGCAGTTCATTTAAGGAGCCAATATGAAAAATGATTTTGTTCTTCCATTCTTTATGGCCCTACATACTTAAAACAATCCACTTAACTCTTCTGTCTAATGATACAATGGTGCTGTATAGCTTTTCCTGAACAGAGAAACTATCTGTTCACTCCAGATAGGGCATGAATACATCATTAATAGAATACCTCAAAAATGATTCTATTAATTAGAATCCAAGTTGTAAGCCAACAGGTTATTGGGGTTACTTATGGTAGAATAGGGAGAGTGGTGCTTACAGGAGCATAGATGACTCCAAGGTAGCTATATAATCAAAACAAACAAACAAAATTTAAAAACATAAGGAAAGGGAAAGGAAGGGAAGGGAAGGGAAGGGAAGGGAAGGGAAGGGAAGGAAAGGAAAGGAAAGGAAAGGAAAGGAAAGGAAAGGAAAGGAAAGGAAAGGAAAGGAAGGGAAAGGAAGGGAAAGGAAGGGAAAGGAAAGGAAATTCTTGCACAACTTGTCGGTACCTCAAAGGGTTGCAGTGTCTCCTCTTGTTAGCCATTCTTACTGCTTTTTTAACCATGTACATGGAAAAGCCCTGTAAATCTGGTAAGTTTCAGGGATTTATTGAGATTGGTGAGTTGTTATCCTTTTAAAGAGTCTCCTTCTAGAATGGAATGTTTCACCTCCAGGGAAATGTTGTTACATAACATTACCTATTCTCCTCCCATATGTTTCTTATGTGTCTCCCTCTCCCATCTTGCTCCGTGAGACTTGGAGGAGTGATATACAGCTGAGCATCATGCCACTGTGGTACAAAAGCAGTCATTCACTCTCAGGAGCCTTAGCAGTAGCTGAAGTCTCCAAGGCACCTCATCATTTGCAAAGGGAAGTTTCCTTCTATGACAGATTGTGGTCCAAACCACAGTGACCTCTGGGCACAAGTACAAATGTTTTACAGATACACCACATCTATTTAAAAACAATAGCAGTTAGTTTCTCTCTGTGGCTTATGATCTCCCCAGCCACAGGCTTTTGTGTTTATATAATGGCAATTTTCCCAGGGGATAAGTACTCGAGTTTGCTTTTTTATTGCAGTGATAAAACATTCTCACTGAAAGCAAGTTGAGAAAAAAGTTTCTTTGGCCTACACTGGTGGGACACTGTCCATCATCAAGGAAAGCCAAAGCAGGGTATAGATGCAAATAAGTAGTAACTTGGCTAAACGTTGTCGCATTTTCCCTCAGTATGAGCCTTGTCAACCGAAATGCACTAAGATGGGATGTTTGTGTTTTCTTGGCTTAGAGTTGGCTGCATCCTTTGTCTTTTCTCTTCTCCTTCATTTTCATATTCTCTCTTTTGTTTAACAAAAAAAAAAAATTGTTTCAGTTTTTTTGTGTTTTTTCTCATAATTTATTTATTTTTATTCACATGACATCCTAATCACAGCCCCTCCCCCTCCTCTTCTCCCAGCCCCTATCCCACAATTCCCTTCCCCCATTATCACCTCCCTTCTCCTCAGTAATAGGGAAGTCTTCCCTGGGTTCCACCTCACCCTGGGACATCTGACATCTAGTCTCAGCAAGACTAAGCTCCTCCTCTCCCACTGAGGCCCAACCTGGTATAGTCCAGTATCATTTTTAATTATGTGTATGTGGAGAAGGTATATGCACGTGACGGCAGGTGCCCATGAAGGTCAGAGGCATCAGATCCCCTGGAGATGAAGTTAGAGGTACCTGTGAGTGGCTCAGTGTAAACAAGACCCAGAATTGAGACCTCTGCAAAAGTGTATATGTTGTTAACTGCTACACCATCTCCAGAGCCCGCAGATTCTCCTTTTATAGTAGAAACACTAACCTTTATTTCTAAAAGAAGTCTCAAATATGTTCCAGGCTTGCTATATACATGGTAGTTCTTGCAGTCCCATTGCATAAATATCGATGAATTTGAATTTTTCAATATTTTTCTTTATTACTCCTGGATTTTCAGAGTTAGAAACATTTTTCCATCCCCAAAATACATAGGAATTTGCTTCAGTTTTCTTTCTACACTTGCATGATTTTTTATGTTCATATTTAGTCACAGAGACTTGTAGATTTTTGCTTTATGAGAAGTAAAGGAATTAACTAATGTTACCTTTTTTCTAGATGGCTACCTTCCCAAAACCTTAACACTTTCCCCTTTCTTCCACTGGTAAAGATATGGCTGGCCTATTGCTCTCAGGTGCCTGCCACAATGAGGTAATAAAACCCAATTGGTGAATAAAACCCACACAGTCTGGATATAAACAAGGGCATAGAAATTAGGCAAAGCTTACTAAAAACATTTCCGTTTTACGGCTAGCATGCACAGCAAAAAGGACCTAAGAAGCCTTCCGGGAGAAATCTCCGTGTGCCACAATCATGCAGTACCCAGGGAGGCCAGAAGAGGGCATCAGATCCCCTGGAGCTGGAATTACTAGGGGTTGGAAGAAGCTGTTTGAGTACTGGGAACCAAAGG
The DNA here is from genome assembly GCF_011762505.2 of Arvicanthis niloticus. NCBI lineage: Eukaryota > Metazoa > Chordata > Mammalia > Rodentia > Muridae > Arvicanthis > Arvicanthis niloticus. The sequence continues at coordinate 108,872,009 of NC_047661.1, read as the reverse complement.
GCTGTCTGCAAAAGCAGCAAGTGCTCTTAATTTCTGAGCCATCTCTCAGCCCCCCCCCCTTCACTATTTGCTTTTAATCAAGATTTTAAGATCTATTGGTAGAGAGGCAAAAATAGAACTTACTAAATTTGGGGGAATGGGGTTCTCCATTAAGTGTGAATTTTTTGTTTTGTTTTGTTTTGTTGTTATCTCATGTCTTTCTTCTTTGAATTATCCTCTGTAACATTTTTACCATTTTTATATTAGTCAAATGGCTTGACATGACTTCAGAGCTATGTTTCTGTTTTAACTACTGACTTCCACTTTTATCTACATTGACTGCTTGGTGCTCTCTTTCCAGTTACTCTATTGTTCTTTTTCTAGATGTTTGAATGGGATGTTGAGACCATTTGTTTTGATTGGTATTGATACATATCTCCGAGGCTATGAATATTTCTTTGAAAACTGACATATACCCAGGGGTGTGTGTGTGTGTGTGTGTGTGTGTGTGTGCTTTTGTTATTGCTCTTTTAACAAATTTTAAAATGTGCAATTTTGAGTTCATTCTGTTTTCAATACTGTATTTTTTATTTGTTTTGAAAAATATCGGAAATTTTACTTTCATTATTTGTTCTTTGCCGTATGCTCCTATTTACTTTAAACAGCCAGTGGATTTTTAAAGGCAAATATGTGTATAAATGTGTGTGTGTGTGTGTGTGTGTGTGTGTGTAATATTACAATAAGCCCTGGTAAGGAAACTCAGAAAGTATGTGGAAGGAAACCATCCTCTTTAATAACCTCGTTTCCTTCCAAGTTCACTCGTTAGCATTTTTCCCGCTTAGATGCTCTGCTTGTTTGGTAGACCTAAACGTGGAGACCTTTGGTTTGCTATATAATTTAATACAGTCATAAAACCATACAGTATACACCAGCCTGGCTGGTAGCACAACATAGTACATGAAAAACCGATTTGTGCCACCATGTAGTGCCCTGTGGAGGTAAGAAAGAAGGGATGTTCTTTTTAGGAGGAGATTGGGGAAGGGCTTTCCACACAACTTGCTTCGTTATATCCCTTTTCTGCTTTGGTATTCTTACAACAATACACATTAACTCCCTCTATTGATGGGGGGGCTTTCATCATCTCCTTGATACGCAGTTACAAGCAGCTCCTTCCAACTGCAAGCCGAAAGCTCATTCTGACTACAAGCACACGTACTAAAACAAATCTTCTCACTCCCTCCAAACCTCAGTCTAAAATCCAAACCTCAGTGGGCCTGTCATCTTCTGGCTACATGGCCCATTTGCTTTTGCTCTCTGCCTCTGAACCTATCTCTGCCTTTTCATCTCCATTTATTGGTGCCTCGTATCAAAGCAGCAGTTGAAATGTGATTACACCTCAAGCTTGCTGGGGAATTCGGGAGCTTGCCAGGAGAAGAGAAACTCAACAACGGTGTAGGTGTAGAGAAACACAAACCAACACAACCAGGCCAGCACTGGGCAGCATAGATCAGGGGGTTTGCCAGAACAAGGCCCCACGTCAGTGCAAGCAGCTGAGGAGAGCTAGAACCCCATGGCATGAGACGAGACCACAGCAGAGGGCCGGCAGCCAACCTGGAGCTGCAGAAGAGGCGGGGAGGGAGCAAGCTTGCTTTCCCAGCTGACCAAGCGGGGATCAGATCAAAGAGCCCGATGGAATCTTTTCATCTGGCACGAAAGACCCTTCAGAACCATAGCCAGGGCTGGCCACAGCTGATGCCAAGGGCCCACTAAAAAGGCCTCCCATGGCGATCCACAGGCAATCCATCCTCAAGGCTGAATAAAGAGGTGGTTTTACAGACAGCTCTGCCACCCGGCATTGAAATAACCACAGCTGACCACAGGTAAAGTGTCAAAGCGGCCTCATGGCTAATAGTTATCCATCACCGACGCCGAGCCACAAAGCAGGATCACAGCCCTGTTCACAAATAGCAGTAGATAAAGAAGAAATGAAAGCAGGGTGTGCAGGTATGATTTCCTTTAATATTAAATGAGAAATGGCCCAGCTTAAGGGCTATCAATGCGGATTTTCTTTTTTAACGTGAACCCCATCCTGAAAGATGCTCATGAAAAAAAAAAAAAAAAAAAAAAAAAAAAAAAAAAAAAAAAAAAAAAAAAAACAGCTACCCGACTATATCTCCTTTTGTCTTATTATTTGCTCATCTGAGGAAACCAGAACATAAAGTTCAGCAATCAATACCTCTGCAACATAATAATCTCTACTGCAGCTCAGGAAGGGAAAGAAGAGAAATTTTAAGAGCTCGGAGGAGCCGCATACCTCTTGCTAAGACAGTGTCTTCTAGACATGACAGTGAAACCATACTCATGAAATCTCAATCGCAGCGTTGTCTAAACAAGACCTACACAGTGACACCACCAGTCAGCAATGCTGATGTGGAAGGGAAATTTTCAAAAGGCTCACCTATAAGTAAAAAGTTACAGTCAGTCAATGGTAGGGGAGAGCGGGAGAGAGAATCAGTTTCTTTTTCCCAGAGACGGTCCCCACTAATAAGTTGTCCATTCCCTAGAATTCAGCCCCAAACACATATCCACAGAGGCAGCATTAAACAAATCCAGTAGTTTATTTCTATATTTTTAATCCTTTTATTGAAAATATGTTCTTTTCCTACACAATATATCCTGATTAGTTTCCCCTCCTTCCCTCCTCTCAGTTCCTTTCTGCCTACACTTCTCCCTAGGTTCATTTCTCTCTCTCTCTCTCTCTCTCTCTCTCTCTCTCTCTCTCTCTCTCTCATTAGAAAACAACAGGCTTCTAAGAGGTAACAACCAAACATGACAAAATAAAATATAATAAGATGAAACAAAAACTATCATACTGAAGTTGAACATGGTAACCCAACAGGAAAAGAGTCCCAAGAGCCAGCTCAAGATTCAGAGACCCACTGGTTCTCACCATCAGGACTCTCATAAGAATACTAAGCTAAAAGCTACAGAGAATGCACAGAGGACCTGGTGCAGACCCACGCAGGCCCTGTGATTGCTGCTTCAGTCTCTGCGAGCTCATGTGTTCCTTGTTTAGTTGACACAGAAATAATGGAACACTTCACAGAATTTGCCTGCCACCCTTGCACAGTGGATGCTAATCTATCATCCAGTTTTAGTGCATGTGCTGCCAAAGCAGGCATGGTTGTTTACATTTTAATTAGTTGGGTTTTACAGTTTTCACTTCCTTGTAATATCTACATCACTCCCTCCTTTTCTCTTCCCCTCCTGCTCCTCACACTTCTTCTCTCATGTTTATGACCGGTGGAGTGGTGAACCCATTTGAGTAGAGAGGCTTCACTGCAGTTTATAATGTGGGGTTTCTTTTTTAACACCAAATTGTCTTTCCTGGTTAGTAAAAGTTCCTTAGACTGGTTATGCTTTCTTTCCTTCCCTGGTATTTAAATGTGACAGTGACTTGGAAGTGCAGCATTATGCACTTTATGTCATCACACCGATGTCATCACACTCTGCTGTGTGTGTAGAGTTACCCATGTGTCAAGAAACAAATTCCCCATGACTAGAAATGCCTTTCTTAGTGTTAACAGTTGCTTCAATCCTTTCTCCTTTGTGAAAATTACAAATGATGTAAATTCATTCAGCAAGATTCTGAGGACGCTGTGTTTTTTGTGTGATTCTTTGTGTCTGTATTCACTCAAATACAGACATAAGGGTATTTTACTTCATCACTGGTGTTCTGTCTGCTGGGATTCTCCTTCTTTGGCTGTTATACTTGTATGTATTCTTTCACTTTTATTTACCTTCCTTTCTCTATTGATCCTTTTTCCCTTTCTTCCTGTTGTTGATTCAGCACACTCTTATAACTCCAGGTTTGTCTGAAATGCACTATGTAGCCCAGGCTTGCCTCAACCTGTGGCTCTTCCCCTGCCTCAACACCACCTACCAAGGGCTGCTCAATGCACTATGTAGCCCAGGCTTGCCTCAACCTGTGGCTCTTCCCCTGCCTCAACACCACTTACCAAGGGCTGCTCAGACTACAGGGCAGGCATATGCTGCCATCCCTGCCTTATAAAGTTGCTCTACTATAACCCATTTCGTTTCACCAGCAAGAGTTGCTAGCCTCGGTTTTCTTTCTTTTGCCCCTCTTTTGGCTCTCAATGAGTACATTTGGTTAATGATAGAAACTAAGTACAACTAAGAATGACAAGTATATAATAAGCCTTTAGCTTGTCAATCAATCTCTTCTTTCTCTCTTATTTCAATTGCCATATAACTAAGAGGTTTTTCTTTATACTCTAGATAATCACCGTAACCCTGAGCTACACCTCACTCCTAAATATGATACTATTCTGAACTTCAAAGTGAACAGGTACTTATTCTGTAATCCATTTGTATCATCTAAGCAGGCCTGTGCCCATGGAAAGTTCTCAGTAGATGATTCTGGATTTTCTCTTCTTGTGTGACTTGTTTTTTCGAGTTTTCAGTTCTAAAGAATCCTGAGTGTGTCCATACTCTCCTTCCATTCACTCTTTCCTTGTGAAACACAGATTTAAAATGAGTGTTAAAATGGAGGCCACATCAGAAGACTCACATGATACCTGAGATGTTCAGTGGAAATGACTCCTGCTCTCTGGTTTTCAGTCACATTGTATGTAACCGATTAGATCCAACTATCTGGAAGCAACACTCCTCAAGAATATCTAAAAGGCCAAGTTAGAAACACCATGTCTGAAAGAAACATCATCTCATTTCAAGTAACTCTTCTTTCTAGCAGAGAAAAATATTTTGAATGGAAACTCTTCTGTATCCTGTGAATGCTCTGGGGGGATGCCAGTGTTTTCTGCTGCAGTAAAGGCTTCCTGGGGGCTGCTGGCTTGAAACTCTGCTGAGATGGGAACAGGCGGTGCCCCCACAGAGACACTCCATCTGGGGAAACATGTCAGGAGGACTCTAAGATTTGTCTGACATAATAGGTAAGGCAAAATGACATATACTATGCTATTTATTGCAACTATTAAAGAAAGGACCCGAATTTGGGTGATCTCAAGGTTTTAATAGGTAAAGTAACAAATTACATAAATGAGTTAAATACCTTTTATGGTTTTAAACATAATCTTTCAGTTAGAATGATATTGGACATAAATAATATATTTTATTAGACAGAGTGAAGTCAAATTTTTCTCTGTTACACCACAAAAGTGCAGTTGGGAAAAGTGACATGAGCTTGTAGACCTGGTGTTCTGGAGACAGATGCAGGAGGATAATCATGAATATGAAGACAACTTGGGCTACTTAATAAGTCACAGGCAAACCAGGGCTTGGTGAGACCGCATCTTGCAAGAAACAAAAACAGAAGAGATAAGAGTGCTTCAACTGAGGTCCATTTACATGTGCATAAGTGACGGTTGGTGGACCATTTTATGAGAGCATGGGAAGACTCTAGTGTAAGAGAAAGGTAACATGACCTGCAGGAGTCATACCATATCCCAATAATTCTAAAATTAAGGGGAACATGCCCAATTTTCTGTTAAAAAGTCTAAGATAAAAAAGATGAGCCAAATAGACTGCTGGTTTGTAGAAACCTCTGCCCTCCTGGGAGCTTCTAGGTCTTATCACAGGACAGCACTGTCCTGGAGGTGGAGGGAAGTGATCTTCAAATTCATTGATTGTCCATTTGTGGTTCTCTGAGTGATGGCAGAGATCCACAGGGCCATTTACAGAAACCAAGGCTCTCCATAAGCATCTTCAACAATGGGTTCACACCTACTTTGCTTTTTTATTCATTTTTATTATGCAAATAGAAGTTCTAGTTACGACGTTTTTATGAGTGTGTAGTGTCAGTTTGTTGGTTGACAGCCTGTTGCCTTCCTTGTTTCTCATCATCCCTCACTGCCCATCTTCCTCCCTGCACATGACTTTTTTGCTTTCCTGTACCACATATTATTTTGCTGATACCTCTGATGCAGAAACTTGTATGTTACAGGGAAGTTGTAAATCAACTTTGGCCAAGGTAAAAAGGATAATTTCCTAACTCAGTGGAATTTTGAGAGGCTTGAAAATGCTAAATAGTGGATCATTTTTTTCCTTCATGTTCTCCATTTCCTTCAACCGTGTTTATACCCACAATGCAAACTCCATAAAGTTCCGTTTTTGTTCACATAAAGAACCAAGTTATAGAGAAGCTGTTAAGATGACAACACGAGCATCTTCCCTTTTGGCAATACACTATAAGCCTTTGCATAACAAATTCTGCGTGTGTGTTTAGAGACTAGCTGCTCGGACTTATCACAATTTATTGCTTTTTTTCATGCGGAGATAAAGACTTATTGCTAAACACATTTGCTTTTTTGGTGCTTTGGAGCCTGCTTGCTCCTGGGTGCCAATTACACTCTGGCAGGAGCCTGAAGGTCTCCATGGAGCAGCTGGTGTCAGCATCGCATAAAATATGCTTCTGAAATGGATCATTCCGCTGCTCAGGGAACATGCAGTAGAGGCTTAGCTGAAATAAAGAAAGAACAAAGCCATGGCATCCAAAAATAAAATCAAAGGGGATCAAGTTAAGGTTATTTATATATACTGTTACTGGACTCAATATTCTAAACGCCTCACAGCTGTTCAAAATTTGAGAAGAAGAAATCAAATATATCACTAACATCTCCTTGCCTGGTGGGTTCTTGGGCCAGGTATACCTATCATCCATCTACCACTAGGAGCCCTGCTTTACTGATTGTGTCTCAGTTTTGCTTTGCACTTTGAACCTGTAGTTAAGAGAGCTGGATCCCACATTGATCAAGTGGGTTAAAACCCCAGCTGTGGATTTCCTGACTCTCTTGAGCTTGGGCAAGAAATTTAACCTTTTTAGTATCTGGTTTTCCATTCACACAATGGGAGTGGAGTGAGCCATTGTTTTTGACTTTGGGAATTGCTGTAGAAATTCATTGAACTAGGCAATGTGAGGTGCTGGGTTTCGTATCTTGGTTATGAAATCCTCAGCAGGTGTCAACAATGGCTATCATTTCCATGAGCGTGTACAGCTAACAACAGGCATCAGAGCGGAAGCCGCTTCCTAGCTCTGGGTGTGTCCGAGATAAGGAATGCAAGGACGACTCAGTCTTCTCGAAACCGAAGCCTGATTTCTTCTCCAGATACCCACATTGCTCCATGACCCAGCACTGAGTCATTCTTTCACAGTGGTATTTTGTCTGTATTTCCTAGTACTTCCTCACTGCTAGCCCTACAAGCTGATGGTCCACACAGGAAAGCTGACCATCCATGATATCCCCAAGGAACTGTCCTCTCTGTCTCAGTTGATGGTTCAAGATGTGGAAGGTACAGTCATCTCACGTTGAGCTCACAACCGTGTTCAAACTTAGCCTAACTCATGGACCTGTCTGATCCTTGAGAATTATTTTGTGCCCATCTCCATGCCAATGTAATAGGAAAGAAATAGAGGGGGATGGCTAGGCTAGAAAGGGAATTAGAAGGAATTAGAAACTTAAAATAGCTAGACAGGATTGATCAAGAAGGGGAGCATCTTAAGGATAACGCAGTTTGTGGAAAGGATGAGTTTTAGATTCAAAAAAGTATGCTTGAAATGACTGGCACATATTTAAATGAAAAAGGACATAACAAAAGAGTGACAGCTGGTATTGTGGAGAAAAACAGTTTCTGGAGCACAAAGTGGGCAGGGGCCATATTGTGTTTATCCATGTGGAGTCCGAGGACAACTTTTACAGGGGTTAATGGTCTTCTTCCACCCTGTGGCTTTGGGTTTTGAACTCTGATCATCAGACTTAGCAGCAAGCTTCTTTACCCACTGAACCATCTCGTTGGCCCGGTATTTTAAAGGCATAGAAAATGAATGGAATGTTGAGTCTGAGTATGGTTGGTATGAAAAAGTAACAGTTTCTGTAAAGAAAGTCAAAAGATGTTTCTTTACAGAAGCCTACGCGCATGCATTCAAAGGGGATTGTCCTCTGTGCTAGGATGTAACTTATGCTAACAGTTCCCTATTACTAAAGGATGCTCGGTGCTGAGGAGTGGCTGCTCTAGGAGGTACGGAGTGCAACAGAGCTCTGTCTACCATTTGGTTCCAGGTCCAGTGACTAAGTACTGGAAACAAATGGGAATCACTAACAGTGGCTCTCCAGCCCTTCATTCATTGCCGAGGGAAACAACAAATCAATGCTGAGCCCACAGAAACAGTCGTAAGTCCTCTGTCTGCATATGCTCCAGGATATACACAGATAATTTATGTGTCAGAAGGACTATGCAGAAGCTGGGTTTGATGTGTCGTGTCAAATTCCAGCATTTGGGAAACTGAGACAGGAGCATCACAGTATTGGAGGTGAGGAAGGACTACTGAGAAAGCATTGGCATGTTGGGAGCTGGTCTTTCTAAAATCTAAGCTAAATAAAGCACTGCAAAGAACGAGACCATCCTGAAACATCTGCACCAGCCTGCAGCCCTGGGAGAACTGTCATGCTTTGACTGTGCTTGGCCACTCTAGTTAGTCTCCTCAGATTCCTTCAAGTTTCTTGTAGCCCTGTGTATCTGAAGTAGATACAGTTTCTGAGAAATACCTGTTCTCACCCAAGTGGTTATAAATTTTACTAGAGAAATTTAAATAATGTTCTGATTTTTCATGTTAATCATTAGCTTCTACCTATGTTTTATTTTTAGGTCTGAAGCAGTCTTTCCCCGCCTCTTTCTAGAACATGAAGCATGTCATGCCTAAGTATTTGTGGTTTCATGCTTTCAGATATATGATGTTAATAGGGGCAAGAATCTCTGGGGATGTGAGCATGACAGAGTCAAGCTCTTGTCAAAAGTACACGTAATGTTGCTGGCAGTGTAGCTGTATGCTACAACACCTGTCTAACATTCTAACATGAACAAAACCCTGGGCTCAGTCCCCAGCACTAGCAAAGAAAAGATGGAAAGAAAAAAACAAGGAAAGAAAGAAAGAAAGAAAGAAAGAAAGAAAGAAAGAAAGAGGGAGGGAGGGAGGGAGGGAGGGAGGGAGGGAGGGAGGGAGGGAGGGAGAAAGGAAGGAAGAGGGGGAGAGAGAAAGAGAGAGAGAGAGAGAGAGAGAGAGAAGAGAGAGAGAGAGAGAGAGAGAAGTTTAGATATTTTCAGTGGTTTATTGAAAGAGATTTCTTGACTGATGGAGCTGGGACTTTTGGTCAAGGCTGTGTTTTTAATATCATACAGTCTTTGAATACCTGGACACTTACTATGTTCTTCAGATGATTAAAGGGGAAATTATTTTTTTTAGTAACAAGACTACATAAATAACTCCTAAAGGTAACCCAGAGTACATAGGCATACAAATAGGTAAACAAACAGACCAGTCACCTTGCCTTTCACCTAAGGTCCTTGGAGGGCATTGTGAAACAGAATGCTTAAAATAGTTTCAGGACACTTTATGACAGTGAGGGAGGAAAGCAGAATGATCCGGCCAAACAATGAGAAGAACAGCCCCTTCAGGCTGGAATGTGGAGACTCATTAGCTGTTCCTGGCAAGTCCTTCTGACCATGACTTTATGGTACCCACTAGGGAGGAGTGTGAAATGTCCATAAATGTTCCCATCGTCATCTACGCCCAGAATACAGCTATTTTTAAAAGGAGCCCATCCAGTCCAGTTCTATAGCCATGAGATACAGACATTCTCAGGATGGAGGAGTGAAGACAGCATCAGGAGCCAGATGGAACTGTGGCTCGCTGAGCTCAAAACAACCAGATTCATAAATGAGAGAATACAAGCAAGCTAAAGGATTCTGACCTTGCCACCAAAAGGAAAAAAAAAAAAACATGACCATAAAAAAACACATCAGCATTATCCAAAATGGAAAAGTGAATGGGCTGCCTCCACGGGTGTGTTATAGCAACTCTGTGGGAAGGGGATGGCTGGTTTCCGTTTGAAATCAGGGATCCCCTGCAAATTGTTGGACTATCTCAGGGGCAAATAAATAAGCTGGCAAACAAGCTGGCAGGGCCCTACCATGACCTGTGTCCAGTAAGTCTGCTTAGTTAGTATCTGAAGCCTAAACTCAAAGCCCAAGGACAATGAATGACCTGTCATTGAGTGGCATCCCAGGTCTGGGTGGGCAGAATTCTTTCCTGACCATCAGCCGCAAGAGAAAGACGGCCTGTTCGGGTGAAAGGCTGGAATCGTTCATACTTCTTTGATTCGCCTTGCCAGTGACTGCAGAGAATGGTGACACATTGTGATTAGGAACGGTGTTCGGAAAATTTCTTATTTTAAACTGAAGAGTGGTAATCAGAAAGGGAAAGTTGGCTGGGACCATCACACCCAGGTCCTGAGGCTCTTGTGGGTTTCTGTTTGCCAAGGGCATAAACAGAAATTAATTACAAGGCAAACAGTTTCCATTGCTGTGGTACAACATGTACACACACACAGCCTACAGAGTGACCTTTTAAACCTTGATTAATTAACTGAATTAATTAATCAAATAAGCTTCATCAATAATCTTAGGTATATGATTCTGGGCAAAGCCCTGAGTAGGTACTTGAGGGGTTATTTGATTAAATAAAAAATGAATTTGTAGATTCTACAACCTATAAACAATCTTTATAGGTGATTTAAAGTGACTTTTGCCTATATATTTTTCTTCTATCTGCTTCCCAATCTTCTTAGGAAAAAATGTCAGCCAATAAAAGAAGTGAAGAAGATGTGAAATTTTATAACTATGTTCTTTAAATTTAATTTACTTTTATGTATTTATTTATTTATGTGTGTGTGTGTGAATGTGCACACTTGCCACACCATGCAAGGTCACACACATACACACAAGAAGGTCAGAGGACAACTTTTGGGGTTATCTCCTTCTACCATGTAGATCCCTGGATTTGAGCAGAGTAGGACACTGAGATGACTCAGCAAGTAAGGCACAGACAGCCAAGCCCTGTTCTGTTATGATTTTTAAAAAACACCCAATATCGTGATCCTTCTACTAAAATTCAAAAAATGATGCTTACTGTATAAAAAAGGAATTGTATACTGCAAAATTCAAGCTTCTCATAAAAGATAATGCACACATAGAATAAAATATTACAGATTAAAGCATCTCATTGCATCCTAGAGAAAGAGTATGAAGAAAGGCTGTGAGAGATGAAAAAGCGATCTTTCCATGTTTACTTGTGCTTGATGCTTGGTCTGGTGTGATTAGGTTTCATTTGCTTGACATTGTCTTTTGCATACTGATTTTTTTTTTTTTTTTTAGCTCCGTGTCAACATTGTATGGGAAAAAAATGTCTGTTGTTTAATTGGATTATTTAAGTCAACCTTTGATTCGAATTGTGCTTGAAACCTACAGATTTTAATGATGTAGATTTTTTTTTCCCAAAACCAAGTAGTGTTAAGTACTCCAGAGGGCACTCCCATAACAAACCCTTTAGGGTCACTATTAGTTTTCTGCAAAAGACTTTTAGTATTATAGGTTTTATATGAGACGTTGTCATTCCTCCTTCTGAACAGATACAACTTGAACCTCAGCTGCTTTTTCCTGAGACTTTTTTTTAGTCTATTTTCCTCTTAAACCCTCAAACAGATAAGAATGCAAGGGTCCAAAACCTGATTCACGAAATTGTGTTACTCAAAATATTGAACTCTAAGTAGAGGGACTCAAAGGCAGAGGAAATAGTGTTTCTTCCTCTCAGGAAGGGATCGTTTTCCTGATGCTGCTCCACTTAGGAGCATCGCTTCTCTCTGTGCTAATTTTTACAGCAATCCCTCCTCAGCCGGTGCTTAAACTGTTGCCGAATAAAAGTGATTGCTGTATCACTGCACCAGACATGCGCTCACGTGCTTCGCTGTCTATTGATTCTCTCATGATTTCAGCTCTGCAGTGTTAGCATGTAGCATTTCTTTTTGCCCCTTCTCCTCATGAGGCATTGCTGTAATAAAGATAATATATGTCTTTATGATGAGGTTAATTCTTGCAAAGTGTACTGTACAGAAGGTTTTAATTCATGTAAACAGAATTGTTGTATAGAGAGTATATTTTTTTTGAATTTTATGTTATTTTTACCCAGAACTTTTTAAATACATCTCTAGCTCTCTCATAATAGTTATATAGAGGGTTTTTTGCTTTCTGTCTTTCTAAAGGGATAAAGTCCCAGACTGCCCTCCACTTCTGTGTCCTCGGTAATATTAAAATCAGTATCTTTACAAACTTGAATTTGTTAAGCCACATCCTGAGATGTAGGGAATGGATATATTTTCACTGGACAAGGCAGAAAAATAATAAAACAAACGAGTCCTTACTCTATGCTTCACTGCTCCAAACACAGTAAACAGCAACACATAAAATGAAATCTTAGCACTCATGAAGTTCACAGTCTTGCCAATGACTTATTGAAAAGAATGTGCGTATGGAGACAGAGTTAGATGGAGACTATAAAGTCCACCATTCATAATAGAAGTATGGACAAAAGTCATCATTTGAGGTTGAGCCTAGAAATACATAATGCCCCCTTATTTATATGTAAGTATAAATAAAGTTATGGTCTGATAACTGAATTCTGAGGCTCTTTAGTAATTACAGATAAAATATCTTCAGAGGAACCAACAAATGAACCCCAAAATAAACTACAAGTGGGACAGGACAAGAACCGAAATAAAGTGATACCTCAAGGGGAACTTCTAATTGATTAGAGATTTTTTATAAAAAAAAGGCTTATTTTTTAACTTAAAAATATCAAGCTCATTTTTGTTTTTGAGAAGATTTTATACGACACAGCTGTACACAACTAGAAAGGGACCAGGAAAGGGTCTTCTTTTCAACATCATTGTCTAGGAAGTAGAAATTACACTCGGGACCACGGCTGGAGAGTGAGTGAGCTGTGGGGCAAAGATGATCCTGCTTAAGATGCAGACTCCCAGGGAAATGCTGAAAATGGGCCCAACCAGGAGACAGGCTGAAGTCCTGGCTCAAGAGAGAATTCCTGAAGCATTCTCTTGAGCAGGTGAGAGAAGAAAAGACCTAAAATATAAAAATAAACCCGTGCTACATGAATAGACAGCCCAACCACAGTGAAGAATAGAGTGATTAATTTTGGGGTGGAGACGAAAGTAGAGGAGGAAAACGGACAGATACAGTGATGAGAAAGCATGGAGTTCTCATTTTGTTTTAACCGGCTCTCCACGAATTCTGCACTGCACATTGTCCCATGACTCTGCCTTCTATTTCCCCCATCTTTCCCAATCTGCTAGCTTGCAAATTTGCAGTTATTCTTATTTTAAGTTTAAAACAATGTAAATTTAAAAGTTTAACCTTAAGTTAAAAAGTTAATAACAATTAAATTTCTCTGATTTATCCAATAGCCACGTCACATTACAAAAAGAATTATGTTAATATATCACATGACTACCCATTAGGCTGTGCCCAGTCTTCCACATACTTCAAATACTACAATACCCACAAGAAGCTGTTCTGTGTGTTTGGCATACAGCCTTGCACCAAAGACCCTGCTTTCCTGAAGACTGCATTCCAGCGCCTTGCTTATAGTTCAGTACAGTGCTCCTCCACGTTGATGGTCTGCCAACTTGAGAACTGACCTTTAAAACCGGCTTCCCTCACAATCTTGATCTCACTCCTCTCCCTGTGGCCAGGTTGTAGCATAACATCATAGTCGTATGTTTTCTGTTAGCTACGCAACAGAGTCAGAAAGTAATGAAGTCTGTAACTGTGTGTTCAATAGAATTGTGAATTCTAATCCCAAAGCACTGTATTCTGATTATTTCTCTATTCAAGTTTGCTCATTTATAAATCTGCCTTTAAACCCACATTGGAAACTATGAGAGATTATGCTATTCTGTGCTGGTGTTTCATTTTGTTCCGTTTTATCTGCAAGAATTTGAACACGTGAAGCAACCAGCTCATATTAAGATTTGTCATCTTCCCAGTACTACTTATTCAATGGCAACCATCAACATTCAAAACACAATTATGAAATCTGAAGGAAAACTTGCATACAATTATTTCCCATCCCTTATAAACAACCTTTTCCTTAATAGACACGAAAAAAATCAAAAAGGAAAATCTTACACTACTCTGCTCAAAATTACTGGAATCAGTAACATTATATCTCATTCTTTTTGGAAGGCAAAACAAAATGTGAGGTTGTTTTCCTTCCAGTACCTGACATAGGTTTAAGAAATGAATGGAACCGTCTTCAAGCTGTTTTTTGTAACCTAAAATGTTGGTGGCAAAAATGGCACCAATTTATCCTTTCGGGAACTGAAAGCTAAGAGCTGGTGAAGTGTGAAGCAGGTTTGGGCTTGCCAGAATACTTTCATTATCAAATGGTATTTAGAGTAACTCTCCTCGACAAATTTCTTGTTCTTTTCATCACTTTAGAGCTTTTGTTGTAAGCTAATTTAACATATTAGATTATTGACTCTTATTATTTATTTATTTATTTAGTGTGTGCGCGCATGCGTGTGCGTGCGTGTGTGTGTGTGTGTGCATGTGCGTGTGCATGTGTAAGACAGTTTGTTGAGACCTGTTTTCTCTTCTTATCATGCACATCTCTTACCAGGGATCAGTCTTAGGCTCCCAGTCTTTACCATGCTTATGTTACCTGCTGAGTCATCTTGCTGGCTCCTTGACTGCTTTCTTTAAAAATACAACAAAACACAACACAGAGTTAAACATTCGCAGATGTTTTGGTAATGAAGGACCTCTGTCAGCTTTCCTTCATCAGGGGATATTTTTGACGAAGAGAGGGTCCATAGCAATATGCTTCATGTAGGAGACTGGAGGTTGAACTCTGCCTGATTTTTTTCCTCACCCACTGCAGTCTCCCATCAGTCTTGCTCAATTGTACATCCATATGGGGTTTCAGGCTTCATATACAGGGTCAAAGGATGGAGGAACCAAAGGTGAGTGACTATATGGAGAAGAGAGGATAAAAGCCATCCTCCCTACCCCAATTTCCCATCCTGCTCCAAATGTACACAGAGTGCACGGTGGTTAATGTGACACTAGGGAAGCCTTGGCTTCCCTCCCTATAGCAGCTTATTGGAAAGAAGAAACAAATCTCAGCCATATTTCTAAGCAGAATAGGTAGTGTTTGGTTAAACAATAGCTTTTATGCATCCAAACCTGTTTACTGCATTAAATTCCACTATGGGACAACAGTTTGAAATGAAAACACATGAAAAACAAACTGTTTATCAAAATAATAAACTAACTGTATAGTTTTGAAGGAACTATTTATACAACTAATGTGATTTTTCAAAGACTCCCACAAAGGATTTTAATTAAAACAATATATACGTATTTAACCAATATTAGATTGACCTGTGAACCATAATTCATTTCCAAAGGGCTTGCATGAGGTTGTTGCCTTGGTGTCAATGAAATCTAGGCGCAAACACCAACCTCTTCAGTAGACCATGATTCTGAGAAACTTGCACGTATAACAGTGATGACATGCGATCTGTATCTTAAACACTTCCAAGTTGTTCCTCCAAGTCATTAATTCCCAAGTCTCTTCCCACTCGATTTATTCCAAAATATTTTATGAATATATAAAGTATTAACAGAGAAACAAGCATGTAGGTGTATCCCTGAGTGAATTGTGGGAAAAATCACAGCCATCACCATGCCTAGCACTATACTTTATTTATTTATTTACATACCACATTTTAAAATTCTAGATTCAACCCGGTTTAGAATTCTCATTGAAGTCTACTGGAGATGAAAATATGCATTATGTTTTCTTTTTTTCAATTTACTAAATTAGAGAAGTTTGAGTTCTGAACAATTTCAAACTTAGAGAAGCCTAATGCTAACATTTCTAGAAACTGTCATCAACAATTCATAAGAAAAATAAAAGCAGAAACTTCATTGATTGAACAATAGCTCTGTATATTTCTATAAAAACCACTCTAAACAATCTCACATGATTGAAAGATGTCCTGTGTAAATAAATACTTTCTGGAAAACAACTAAATATATTTTTATTGCACTAGCCTGCAATACTGTTTGTCATGTTGTAGTTTTAAATTAAATTCAAAGTTGATCCTCACTGTCCTAGGGTTTTCACTGTTTATAATTAGGAACCTCTTCAAGAAAAAATAAATACTAGCAAAGATGTTAAGCCTACCTCTCATTCTCTGACTATCGTTCAAATATTTTACAATTTTCCTGCTTACATTGCTTAAAACAGATCCGATTATCATGGTTTGTGAAAATATTTCCCCATGTCAATGATCTAGCATCCTGTATATCTGCCTTAAGTTAATGATTACTTTATTGAACAACATTAGGAGCACATGGAAATTTTAGTTCTCACTGACCAAATTATGAGAATGGTACATGTTATATAAAGGCAGGTAACATTTTCTCAATAAAAAATACAGTGTGGCCAACTTTACTTATTAGTTACCTAGTAACAATAGCTTGTTAGTCCATAAACTTACTCAGTTATTCAGTTTCCAGGGTTTACAATGCACACTTTTGCTTTAGGGGAAGCAAATTAAAATAAATTAGATATGGCCATTGCCTGCTAAGAGCTTAAGCCTGCAGTTACTAGAAGATGCAGTTTCCATCACCCATGTCTTTATAGCACTAGAGTGTGTTTCCCTCAAGATACTTTATTTCAGGGATAATCCAAACAGTGGGCTAGATAGATATTTTCCTGGCACTTTTAGCAAAACATATATGCCAAGAAGGAAAGTCTGTAAGCATTTTCCTTCTCCGATCCATTCAATCCTGGCTGACTGAAACAAAGTAAAATAGAATAAGCAGATGAAAGATAGTGATCACAGAGGTTGGTTGTTTGTTTGTTTGTTTGTTTTTTATGTCTGTTTCACATCTGCTGCCAATAAACCTCAGCAAAGGTGCCTTTCATAGGAAATAAGACCACAGAGAAAATGAAAAGAGATAGTAAATGCATTGAAGAGAGGCTAAGAAACTTCATAATCACAGACTGTGGAGCCATTTCACTTACGAAGTCCATGCAGTTACAAGTAGAATACTTTCATCGCATTAGATGTTATTGTGTTATAGAATGAGACGATAAAATCACTGACAAGAAGAAGCAAGTCGACAGAAGTCAACTGATGATTATATAGGATGAAAGAGAGGAATAATGAATTGAATGGAACAGAGGAGGTAGAGATGAATGAATGCTGGAGAGGAAAGTTAAATAGATAAGCATAGAATAAATACTGTTTGATTGAGCACCTCATTGCCACATTTGGATAATACACCACTTCACAAAGAGTGAAGCTGTAAGTCCGAGAGAAAGTCCCCATCACCACAATATAATACAAAGAAGCAATTGTGCATTTGGGTTACATATATTTCCCTTCTTAATGATATTTCCTGTTAAATAAATAAAACCATTTGAGGAATAAGCAATGGGCCCACACTGAAACATGTCAATCATATTCTGGGCCAAAGGAACTTCCTCACCAAAATACTGTTTGTTTGTAGTATTTTTTAAAAACAGATTACCAAACCAAACAGACAATGTGACACACAGCGCTGTTAGTTCTTTTATCGTAGTTCAGCTGGCCTGAGGTTTGAGGTAAGACTAGGAAATGAGGAAATCTACATTTTGAGATGCAATGATCCCTTTCCTACAGATCCCAGTGTAAGACAGAGAGCATTCCAGAGAGGTTGTATGACTGGTTCTCAGCCAAATGTCATAGGGCTTCTATCCGCAGAGGCAGTGATCCTCAGATGCACATCCTGAAACAACTAATTACTGTCCTGCATCTTATGTTGGTAAAGCAAAACTGAAAAAAATAAACGCAAAAGTTCACATGAATCCATTTACTTGGATTAATGGGACAGCTGTGGCCTCACAGGCCACCAATCAAGAGGAACCAAGTATGCCCAGCATCTTCCAAAAACCACACAATTTCCATGACAATGGCAAAAATATCACAAACTGCTGTTGAATGAGGAAACGTGTTGACATGTGTCACAAACTCCTCAAACCACAGCGCAAGTCTTCAAACATGAAGATGCATAATACTTGCATAACCAAACTCTGAGTTGCATTCATTTGATACTTAGAAACACAAAATTCCATGAAAAATAAAATTTAAATATAAATTGTTTCTACAGGAAAATCTAATACATAATTATTATCAAGTGCCAGGTTTTCTTCCTTTATTTAAAGCTAAAATGTTTTCCTTAAATATGTTGAGCATGCAAAGATTTAAAAGACATTTATTATTCCATTTGATTCTAGTTAATATGGTAATAAGAAGCAAGATGAATAACATTTTATTTCACATTTATAGTCAGCATTACAGCTGACTAGAGTTCCAAATAGCAACCCTTCTCTCTAGGCAGACAGTGACATGTCTCTAGATAGATACATCAAATGTACACAAATAGATACACACATAAACATGTAAAATATGCAATATACATCTGTGTGTATAAACCTGAATACACAAATATTCTTGAACATGAAAAATTGGGAAGGTCAGTAGTGGTCTTCCTCACAGAGTATGTACCTATAGTCAACAACAATGTACTTTTAATGTTTTATTAGGATGCTGTGTCTTATGTTCTGTGCCTTTAATCCCAGGACTCAGGAGGCAGAAGCAGGAAGATTTGTTGAGACTAGCCTGAGCTACATAGCAAGTTCTAGGACAGCCAGGGCTACATACAAAGATTCAAAACCTGATGCCATGATTTATGTTTTCTGCCTTTACTGTAATAAAAAAAAAAGGGAAGGCCTACTTAGAAACCAAAAGTAATTTCATCTTTTTTGACTCAGAAAAACTTTCATCATCATTATCATCATCATCATCATCACCACCATTATCATCATCGCCAAATAGTCAAGAGTAAGATGGCAAATTGAGCATTGCCTATCTGTGTTATAGTGGAGAAGAATAAAGATAACAAAAACCAGCCTCTATTCCAGAGAGAGGAAGAGCATGGGAAGTTTACCAAGGTGATGGGACAGATGAAAATATTAAAAGACAGAAGAGCAACCCAGCAAAATGTGCTCTTACATACGTGGCTTCTGCCTTATAGCATCCCAGCAGGGCCGTGCAGAGCCGAAGCCTCAACCAATATGCTGTACTGCTTCCTAGCAGGACATGCAGAGCCAACGCCTCATCCAAGAGGTGACCTTGGTAAAAAGAGACCCACAGCATGAGCCCACAGTTCTCACAAATGAGTCCATCTGGGGAATCTGGTGTGGCAGTGGCTCCTCTGCCCCATATCAGCAGTGGACAGGAATCCTATCTTGTCATGTCGCATGTCTTGGAAGACTGTACTTGGTCACTATATTGAGAAAGTACCTGCTCTTTTTGAAGTCACTGTACTTGAGATTTACTAATAAGAAGTCAAGAAGCCTGGGATGAACCTGACACAAGTCCTAGTGGGAGACATCTGCTTGAGACAGGATGGAGGTGGAGTGGGGAAGGGCTTAGCTACACACACAGGAAAAAGCTCAAATGGCAGAAGGCTGCAGTGGCGAAGGGAAGACAGTGTCTCTGTGCTTCTTGGCTAAGAGCTGGACAATCAGCAGAGTGAGATAGCCTAAGCTACAGACACACAGCAGTCAGCAGATAGCCATGAAGTCACACTTTACAGTAAGTTCTGTGTTTTTCCACGACAAACAAGAACCTAAACATTTAAGTACAATGGACACTCCCTGGAACCCACTCCAGCCTGTGGAGTGTTCAATACTGAGCAGAATCCAAAAAACCAAGATAAATCTCTGGCAACACACCCCCATTCTCTACCTGTATATCCCATACCCTAGCATAGTCAGCTTTAAACATTACCCTTTCCTCAAAACGTATGAACCACCTGTTCTAGAGGGTATGACAACATGCCTGGTGCACAGGTGGCATTTGAGTCCTGGTATACAGTGAAGGGAAGCAACTATAGAGATTTGAACTCTGTACACAGTTAGGACTCAAGCACCCTGGGATCTGCACCCACTTAAACAAGATAAAAACAGAATCTACAAAGTTTGGTTCACACCTCTTTTACCTAACAGGCTATGAATTAAAGAACTCCAAGTCCTCCCCAGTGTGTTATTTTTGGAATTAATAGTGGTCTGTTCGAGGCTGGCATTTTTTCTTTCACCCTTGTGTATTTTTTCTTTCCTCTTTCGCTGTATTCTTCCCTCTTATTTTTATTTCACTTAAAAGAACAGATTATAGATCTCATTCCTCTTCTTGTATTTAAACAATTTTGTTTACACGTTTTCCTTACTGTGCTTTTTAATATCTCCCTCATTTCCTCTTTCCAATATTCCACCTATGTTCCGTCTGTGTCTTGTTATTTTTTTAAATTTGGCCTGGATTCTTTTTTTTCTTATGTCCTTTGCTGTGGTTTAGTTGGGTCTCGCTTTTTAATCAGAGAATCTAGTGTGTCCTTTTTTGATTACAGTCTTAAGAACGTTTACATTGAAGGTTATTATTGAGAGAGGTTTAAAGATTCTAATAATAATAATACTAATGATAATAATAATAAGTACCTCTTACTCTAACCCTATCGCCATTGGACAGATTAGAATGAACAGTTACACATATGGAAATTAAGTGTGTTTAGGCTAGAGGGAACTCCCGTTGCCTTCTGTGAAATGTACATGAAATTAATGAAGAACAGAGTTCTCTTACTAATATTGGCTGTCTCCGTGGTTGGTTGTTGTTGCTTACTCTTTTCTCTTCATATTCATGCTAGGAGGTGACTGATCTCTGAGTCAGGTATGTGTGATTCTGTCCTACTTTGCCTTTTTCATTCATTTATTCCTCTATAAAGCATCTTCTCTCATGCTCTTGTAATTGATGGATAGTTTCCTACTCAAAGACTACACTTCCCAGCTTCCCTTGAAGACTACAGGGGTCATTTTCACCATTATAAAAAATACAGGCAGCTTCTTCCTGTGGGAATTTTTCTCCTCCCCTTGCATAGTGTAAATATTTGCTCATCATTCCACATATCATGACATGTATTGATCCATATAGGCAAAAAGTAAGATAGCCCAATCACAGTGTTTCTCTGAATAAAATACCCCCACCCAAGGGTCAGACTCCCCTCTCTCTTTCCGCCTTTTCTGTCTCCTTTAATTCACTGACAATGATCTACAACTGACTGTTTTTCCTTCTACATTTAAGGTTGATGTAAAGGTTCTGTGGTGAGTTAACACTAATGTTTCCCAAATTATTCTACAAAATAGGAATGGAAAGAAGTCTACCAAATTTATTCTATCACGGTATCAAAATGAAATAAGGTCAAACAACAACAAACACTCTATACCACTTCCCTGATGAATACAGATACAAAAATTCTCAACAAAATACTTGCAAACCAAATTTAACGACACATTGAGAACTTTATACAGGATGATTGGGTTGATTTCATTCCAGGGATTCAAGGAAGGCTCGACATACATAAATCACTTTTAAAAAAATACGGCACACAAATTGACTAAAGGATAGAAATCAACATGATCATCTCAATCAAAGCAGAAGTATTTCTGACAAAGATCAAGGGCATGATCATTCCATAATTTAAAAAAAAGGAGGGACAGAAGAAACATACCTCAACATGATAAAGCTCTCTCTCTTTCTCTCTCTCTCTCTCTCTCTCTCTCTCTCTCTCTCTCTCTCTCTCTCTCCCCTCTCTTTCTGACACATACACACAATATACACCTAGTCAGCATTTTTCTAAATAGGAAAACATTAAAACAATTCCCTCTATAATCAAGAGCAGTGCAAGGATGGCCACTGTCTTCCTTCTAATGAATGTAATGCTTGTAATCTTAGCACAATAAAGCAAAAGAAAAACATAAAAGAGATGCAACTAAGAAAGGAGGAAGTCATATTATCCCTACTTGTAGAGAGCTTAATCCTATCTTTAAAAGATCTTAATGACTTAACCAGAAATATTTAGATCTGCTAATCACTTTTATCAAAAGAGCAAGGCATACAATCATTATATAAATATATAAATTTTGGCTACAGTACCCCAGACTTACACTGCTAGGCAACCTCACAGCATTTTCCCATGTTACTTCAGCTGTTTCCAGTATGACCCTTACATTGGGATATGAGAAATGGTTAGGTTGGTGGGGCGTGTTCTATCCTGGCTCTGAACTGACACCAATTCTTTTGCATCCAGAATATCCTTTGGATTTCACCAGCAAGAGCTGAACCTGGCAACTAGTGGAACATCAGCAAATCCTCCAGCCCCTTGGTCATTTCCACAGTTCATATTTAGTAGCCATTCTTGGCAATCAGAACCCATACATTTATTTCTGGCCTCTAAACCAAGAGCAGTAAAGGGGAGAAAGTCCACAGAGTAGTCATAGTTTAAAGAAATAGAAGACCAGGAACACAATACTCTATTCTTGAAAGTAGTGCCATGAAAACTGGAAGGATTCAGGATGCCATTCTTACCACAACCATCCTCAGCTCTCCTATCTGGCCTGTGCATGGTGGATGGTCTGAGGGCACAGATCCTATAAGATGAATTATACCAGTCATCGCTGTATGTGAGGCTTAAGTATAAATGACTTATCTTCTTGGCACTGAATTTAAAATATGACTTGCAGAAGTATTCATTGATACAAGTTGACAAGGGGTGAATGGTGGTGAGTCTGTAAAGTGTCAGTATTACTGGAAAACTACATTTCCCAGAATACACTTCACTGTGCATATTTAGTTAGAGTAGATTATGAGGACAGCTCCTGGGAAATTTAGGGGACAAGAGTGAAGCAACAGCTGTTTTGTAGCTAGCACGTGTCATTTATCAGATGACATGAGGCAGAAGCTAGGCCTGTGACTTCTCCATTCTCCTACATACTCAGCTTCTCTGTACCAAGAATATATTTAACTTTGCAATGAAGGAGCCGGACTCCTACAGGAGCAGAGCCCAGAACTGCTGTGTTTTCCCTTGCCTCTTGGTAGCAGTTCTGGGCTCTGTTCATGGAGACCAGCTTGTCCATGTGTTTTCCAATCTGTTCTTTCCCTCCCCAGCCTTCTGTCATCTTCCTTTCCTTGTTTACCTGGTCATCTTCAATCGATAGCATCAGACAGGAACTTCACAAAGACGATGTAACCTGGTCTTTTCTGGCAGTTGAATGAGCCAAAAAACATATGCATGGTGTGGTTATTCGTCTTTTCCTCTTAAGAAGCATAGTTCTATTGCAGAGAAGAAATTTTGGAGCCGTTAAAAAGAAGTATGATAATTATGGAGAGCGAGAATGCCTGGAACGAAGAGAGAGCTCTTGTGACACAAATGAAAAGATTTTTGAAGGGGCAGAAGAACTCTTTCTCTAAAACAAAGACAAAGAAAAGGCTGGAGATAACTCAGTTGGTAATGTGTTTGCCACACAAGCCAAAGGATGGGAGTTCAACCATTGGCATCTAAATGAAAAGCCGGGCATATTGGCATATCCTTGTAATCCTAGGATTGAGGAGTAGATAAGAGGATCCCCCTACCCAACCCCCAAAGGCTCCTTGTCCAGCTAACCTAACTACATCAGTGAATTCCAGGTCTCAGTGAGAAACTTCGTTTCAAAACATAAGCTGATTAGCTCCTGAGAAATGGCAACTAAGGTTGACCTCTGGCGTCCACATGTACACATATGAATGTAGACATCCATACACACACACACACACACACACATGCACTAGCTCACTCATATCTGTGCACACTCATACAATAAGAATTTAAAAATAATAAAATGAAGAGAAAACAGATAATACAGAGGAAAAAGACCATCATGAAGGCATTACACTTGGAAGTTCAGCTGGGCTGATGAGCTGACAGAAATATTGTGGGTTCCACAGAGGTTTTCAGGTAACTTCATGGCAGCCTCTGCGTCCAGCTTACAAAACCTCAAATTCCCTTCCCCCAGATCCGTATTCAGAAACAATTTCAGATGCACATGTATCACTCTAAGCCTCCTTAAGCCTGATTTCTGTAGCAAATGCTTTCCAATGCCCTGTTGTTTTAGAGAAAAACCATTAGCTTTCTGTGTGCCTAATCCAATCTTCTGCTCTTTGTCAGGAAGCTCTTGCGCGTTCTGTCATTGCCTTTTAGTTAAGTAACATGCACTCAAGTTTGGCAAAGGCTCCAGGAACTCTCCTCAGTGTTAGCCTACCTATTCATTTATGCCTCCTAGTTCAGTGCAAGTCTTCACATAAGCAGAGGACTTACGATGACTTTATTGTTAAAGCAAATCTCACATGGAGGAACAGCCACAATGCTGGCATCAAATCTACACACATGGGCACCTTCCTTTACCCAAATCAATTGGTGGCTCACTAGTGTCACATAGGTAAATGCTTGACCTCACTTTGGAACCCTACCTTTCACATCACCGTCTCGTTTCTCTTTAACTGGTCCTCTTGAAAATTGCTCATTTTAATAAAAAAAATTTCAGTCAAAATACCTTGTGTAAGAGTTTTATAGTCATAAAAACATCTCTAACCACTGTTGTTTCAGAATTGCAATCACTGTTTCAATATTGTCATAGATGGATTCCATGCTGTGTCTGGTGTGGATTGTTAAGCCCTAAGGCACGGACCATATAGTCCCTGGTGGTTTGTGTTGTTCTTGTGTTCTTTTCTGTATTTTTTTTTAAATAGCACTAAGTACAGAGCTTGTGTTCAACAAATAATAAATAATAATCATGGATCTTATTTGCAGGTGGGATCATTTGAGAAATGGAATATTTTCATGTGAGCTTGCCAATGAATTCTCTCTCCACTCAGGAAAGAATGTCCTAATGCACTCCTGCCCGGAATTCAGGTTAGATTAGATGGACAATTTATTCTCAGGATCATGTCCTAGAGCACATCAGGGTACTAAAGAAAACAGGCCAGCAGAAATGAAATGCCCCTGGGGTATTGCATACTGTGTGATAACAGCAGGGGACCATTGTTACAGTTATGTACAGGTGTATTCCCATAATGCTAGATCAGTAGGTCATTATGTTTCCAAAGCCACCACCATTCTGCTGAAATACTCCAAAAGGAGAGGTACCTCTGTTTAGTGGAAATATACATGATTTTCTTCCTCACTTTCTAAATCCATCCAACACAGATTTCCCAATAGAAGACTGGGAACCCAGTACCACATCAGGCAATAGCAAGAAGCTGAGTAGCATCCATGTCCTTCCACAAAGGACCTCGCAGTCTTATGAAGTAGACAGATATATAAATAATCACAGTGATACATAATGCAATCAATGCCCAAGAGTCATTTTCTCAAAGTACTGGGAAAACGCAGGGATCGCTAAGCTTGGTCAGTCTCTGAACTTCCCGTAGTATCACTTCCACACATACTTTCTCTTTTGGGAATTCATTACCTCATTATAATCAGAGATGTGCCTGCATCTGCCTCCCAAGTGTTGGGAGTGAGTGTGTCGCCATAATGCTCAGGGTGTAGTTTTCTTTTTGGTTCTTACTGTGGTGGTGGTGGTGGTGGTGGTGGTGGTGGTGGTGGTGGTGGTGGTGGTGGTGGTGGTTGGTGTCTCATCTTGTGTCTTTGTAACAACTAATACTGGCTTTTTGGAAGTCTTCCTTCTGTTCCTGTTTGTTAATCATTTAAGAAGTACTGCCCGTGGATCATCTTTGAAAGTCTTACAGAACTCTGGTGTGAATCCATCTGGGCCTGAGCTTCTTTCTGGTCAGAAACCTTTGATTACTGGTTCAGTTGCCTTGAATCATTAGGGGTTTGTTGAGCTCCTCTTGGTTTACTTTTTGTAGTTAAACCAAAATTTAAGGAACCTGGAAATTCATTTACTTATTTTAGATTATATAATTTATGGAGAACTATATATACATGCATGCATATACACATACATACATACACACACACATACACACACACGTGTGTGTGTGTGTACAGAAATAAAGCCTGATGTAGTGGCTCATGCCTACAATCCAAGCATTTAGGAGTCTGGAGCCACAAGACTGCCATGTTTTGTGGGCCAGTCTGAGCTGCATAGTAAGTTTTAGGCTGTTTGTCCTAGAGACAGAGTAAAACAATGCCTTACACACACACACACACACACACACACACACACACACACAAAGTTAAAATTAAAAAGGAATTTCATGAAGAGATAACTTGCACTCAATTGTGAATTATTTGAAAAAGAGATCTTAATGTTAAAGCATTGTGAGCCCAGCATCTTGTGTATGGTTTATAAATATATAAGTAAGTATAAATCAGTTATCTACTACTAAAAGTGATAATCACATAATGTGATATAAAAGAATACATCATTCCATGTAAATTACTTAAGAATTAAAACTAACATACAACAAGCAAAAGGCATAACACAAATGTTGTAATGTGAAGTGAAATAAAATTACTTTCAGAAAAAGAAAATTTATGCTGTGATATCCATCTTATAAACGTAAAGCCCACACAAATGACTGAATGGAGCTAACAGGAAGGTATGTGTGCAAAATCCAAGAAGACAAATAATGCATGGAAGGAGAAATAGCAAATTCAGAAGAGAGTCTTTCTCTCTCGGGAGGGGATCACCAAGAGGAAAGTACATGAGGAATGCCAGCCAGCTTTGTAACACTTCCTTTGTCTAACTAATTATGGACACATGTTGTAGAATTCTTTATGATTTTTATCTGTCTGAAAGAACTCCAAATAACTTAGGCTGGCACAAATGCTACGTGTATATGGGGGCTTACTCCCTTCAATCCAAGGGCAGTTTAGAGGTATCCTTTTGTTTGTCTCTTGCTCTCCCACCTAAGTAAGCAGTCCAGTGCTCCCTGGGGGTGTGGTTCCCTGCAACATCTGTGACCTTTGCTTTTCAGAGCTCTGCCTTTCTCTGCTGTGCAATAAATCACAAACCTTCTCACACAGAATGTCACAGACACATGCTAGGAGACCATGCCACTTCAGCACACAGAAATCACTTACTTGATTGTCTTTATTCCTTAAAGTAATCCGTAATGTAGAAAGCAGTTTGATACTGTTTCTCTTTAGTAAAATAGTAGCAGTGCAGCCTCTGGACTCCCAGCCATGGATTCTCAACCAGGTTGACCAGGTTTACAGTATGATGAACGAGCTTCCTCCTGTAGAGGGGACATCAAATCCATTAATAAAACTTTTGGTTACTCCATGCCACTACTACAAAAAAAAAATGTCATTGCTGTTCTATAGCCTGGTTATTATTGTAGCTCACAAGGTTCCCAGCTGTAAGACTGCTGATGCCTTTTCCTATCCTGCAACTTATAGCATCCTGAGTATCAGCTTGAATACCCACAAACCACTACAACTCTCACCTTTACCAGAGAAACCTCTTAATGTAACCTCACACAGAGACTCACAACCAGCCAAAGTGCTCAGAATGAGTGACTATGGAATGCTAAATACTACATGGGATATCTGTACCATACCCCTCAATTCCCAAGGTTCAAGAAACATTGCAGAAGATGAGAAGGAAAGATTCTAGCAATCAGAGGTCAGGAAAGATTGCTATGAAATACTGTCTCCTAGACATTAAAGGGCCATTGCACGCAGGAACTTGCAGCAGGTGTGGTAGCCAGCACAAGACCCTACTCCTACCTGAGAAGCTACTGCCTGTTGAAGGCCACAAGGGAGAAAGTGTTCTCCAGTGGTGTGGCTCACACTTCTGTGGATGTGTGCACCTCCACGTGCATATGGGCAGTACTGAGGAGATTGGTGGATCCAGAAGGAAGAGAAAGAGAAGGAGGAGTGTAGGAGAAATGGCAGCAGCCACCTCTACATAAACACTGGGGGACCCTACAGCCGCAAAGGCATCTCCTACAGAAGGACCTAATCAAAGACTGCCTGAGAGACGAAGAAGGATTGCTGATGCAGACAATGCCAGCCAATTGGGAACTGCTGTGTATAAGATGCTTTCTTGGGACCAATGGGGAACGAATAGAGGGTATTAAAGGAGCTAGCAGCAGCATTCAGATGAGCTTGCTGCAGCTTTTCTCACCTGCTCCAGGAGTCTGTGTCTTTGATTTTGCACCACCTTACCTCTAACCCCCAAGGGCAGGTAGGGTTGGGCAGCGAGTATTTCAGGGCACAGGCAGCAGAGGAGAGAAAAAAACAAACAATAAAGTTAGGAAGGAGATGCAAAGGAGAGTGAATGTGATCTAAATACATTGTGTTCATGTATGAGAAAAATAAACATGGATTATTCAATATCATTTATATTTTCATTCTGTAAAAGGAACAAACAGAGTGGGATTAGTAACACAGCTAAGTTTCCTTCATTAATCTTTCCAGAAAAAAAAAAATGACAGTGAGAAGGAAATGACTGGGAACAGAGTTTTCCATTGTCACAAGAATGGTTCCTCAGTGGGGAATTGTCATCCCATTCTCCTGAAGAGCAAGCTGGGGCTCATCAAGGTTCTGTTACATATCCCAGTTCTTTTATACAGACAGTGGAATTCTGACAGAAGCTGTATAGACCCAAAGCTGTGCTTTCCTACACTGCCTGCTCCTCCGTCTAGTGATGAGGTTGGGATGAGAAGACAAGCCAGCAACAGTCACTCTACTACAGTCTCAGCAGCAATGGTACCTCTCCCCCCCTCCCCAGAGAGGGGAAAAGTTCTTATTACAATGCTTTGTGGCCCCCAGAAGAACCATAGTATATTAAAAAAGATATGAAGTATGCCTGTGGTATTAAATTTTCATGGGACAAGAGGATCAACCAGGGGAGAAAATGTCTACGGAGTTTCCAGAGGGGATGATAAGGAAAAAACACGAAGGTTTGGGAAAGTCTCCTGTGCTCCAAGTACAACCTACAAGTCTATTTTAGGTATTTTTTTCAGACTTTATGTATAAAGCCCAAATCAGAACATGTTTTCTCAATTCTATTAAATGTATGCTTTCCAGCACCAAGGGGTCTTTTCTTTTATGGGCTACAGGCTTTATTGCTGGTCAGATCATGGGTTTTAGAGTCAAGCAGATGTATCAAGTTGGCAGGTAAGGTCGGTTATTCATAGTGTTTGCATTAATATGGACTCCCTTGGGTTGCCTCTTACTTATGGGACTGCCAAAATAACGAACTGTAATTGTATGTGAAATGTTAAGTAAGTATAAGGCCCTTCCCCTCCATGTGGCTACTAATTTCTTTGAATAATAACTCTCTCCATTAGGTAGAATAATGCAAAAACTGGATAAAATAAAGGTCCTTTTACTTTAATAAACACACCAGACGTCTTTGTCTTTCACTGGTGCTCCTTTTTGATGACTGGGATTTACATTCAAGACTCAGAAAAACAGGACAGAAATATCTGGGGATTTAGCAGTGAAGTCTGTTGAGTTATTTGAAGGAAGGGAGATCTTGTTGTTGTTTCATCTTGGAGTATTTACTATTACTTGAACTCACAAGTCTCCCACCTCAGCCTCTTCAGAGCTGAGATTACAAAAAATGTGTTTGTGCACATGTGTGCAGTGTGAAAGGAGGCCACAAGGGGGAGCCACATACATTAGAGCTGGACTGCAGGCAGTTGTAAACTGCTCAGTGTGGGTGCCAAGACCTGAACTCAGGTCTTTTGTAATAGTAGCATATACTCTAAAGCACTGAGCCATCTTTCCAGCTCCAAATGAGGGAATTTTAAAGATGTTTATTTGGGGTGTGTGTGTGTGTGTAAGCATATCTATGCATCACACATATATAATGCCTGAAGAGGCCAGAAGAGGATATCAGATCTCCTAGAACTAAAGTGACAAGCAGCTGTGAGCCACTCACTGTATGCTAAAAAACAAGCCGGAGTTCTCAGCCACACAAAAAAAGTGTTCTGATTTTCAAATGATTTAAGACAGGAGGAAAAAAAAATCAAAGATGGTATTTATCTTACTCATAATATTTAGTGGTTAGAAAGTTTATATTTAAGTAACAGAATCACGATGAATAAGCATCTCAAAGGAGGGAAAAAGAAATAGAAAAAGTGATCTTTAATAATAGAAATTGAATCAATGTTTAGGTTTCTTGAATTGTGATATTGATGAATATGCTTTAATATAACTATTATGACAAAAACATTTTCAATGTGAAGACATCCTCACTCTATTACACTAAATTTAAAAACATGGCTATGAGATCTATATTTGCCACAGCTCACACTTAAGTTTCACCTTTCTATCTGTAAGTGATGAGAAAAGTTACCTAAAGATAAACTTGTGCTCCAATTTAGATTCTCTAAGAATCAATTTCTTCATTCAGACATATTATCCAATATGCATAAGAAAAAAAACCCCTCACTAATAAGTTTTGAGTTTCAGAAAACTTTTTATAAATACAATAGAACTGGAAGCTACGCTTATTTTTATGCTCCTACAGCCTCCTAAGATCCTTCTTTATAACTTACTAAAAGAAACACTGCAGAATTTACAGTGTTCTGTAATATTCACATAAGCAAGCCATGGTGCTACAAAACTAATTCCAGCACTGGAGAGGCAAAAGCAGAAAGATCGTTTGTTTCAGGCCAAACTGGGTATGCAGCAAGATTGTTCAATAAAATAAAATAAAATAAAATAAAATAAAATAGGAAAACAAGTACACACATGTAATTTTCTGAAGAATAAATGTGCTTTTATGTCTGTTCATCCAAATCATCCCTAATAGAGATTAGAGGTTTTGGTAGGAAGAATCACATAGACATTATACACAGGAATATTTATATCTTCAGGAAGGAAAATGATGTCATTTTAATTATACATTCCTCCCCAGTCCAAATAGCAACGAGTCTGAAAGAGTGGCTTAAGAGTTGAGATGTTGGGTGAGAAGGATGGGATCTTGCATAGGCCATTCCCCAAGCATAGTCGCTACCATGTGCATCAAATCAGCTCTGCCTGCTTGCAAGAACACAGGCTTTTCACTGTTGCCATTCCCTCACTGAAGGATGAAAAACATCTCAGGGAAGTGCTTGCTATACCAATGGTTCTCAATATTCCTAGAGCTGCAACCCCTTAATACAGTCTGTCACGTTGTAGTGACCCATACAACCAAAAACTTATTTTGTTACTCTTTTATGACTATAATTTTGCTACTGTTATAAATGGTGATATAACCCTGAATGTGCCCGATCTTATCTGATCTCGGAAGCTAAGCAGGGTTGGGCCTGGTTAGTACTTGGATGGGAGACCACCTGTATTACTGGGTGCTGTAGGCTTTTTAAAATAAATAAATGAATGAATAAATTAATTAATTAATTAATTAATAGTGATATAAATATCTGATACGCAGGGTAACTGATATTCGACCCC
Organism: Arvicanthis niloticus; assembly: GCF_011762505.2. Lineage (NCBI taxonomy): Eukaryota > Metazoa > Chordata > Mammalia > Rodentia > Muridae > Arvicanthis > Arvicanthis niloticus. The sequence goes on along the minus strand of NC_047661.1, from coordinate 108,840,782 downwards.
AAGGGGCTGTGACCCACAGGTTGAGAACCACTGTGCAAGAGTGTATAGGCTGGAGAAGGTTAGTGGAAGAAGGGATTGATCTGTATGCTATGGAGAAGACATTGCTTAATGCAGTTGGGGACTTTCCAGTGATGATGCTCTTGGGTTTCCCATGTTCTGTAGGCAGCCTCTCATCCATAATCTACAAGTAAACTCAATAAACTTATTTCCTCAGGTTTAACTTTGGGGGAATTGTACCTTGGTGTAAGGGCCCTTCCAAGGAGGAGGTGAATATTGTTTACAACTCCCCAAGGAAGACAGTCTCACAACAGAAGGAAGTGACAAATTTTGAGGGAAGCCGTGTCTCCACAACTTAGCAATTTTAAAAGGTCATCATTTTTAGTTATTGGGCAGCTGTTGGTTGTAGTTATGAGCAAATCTGTTTGTCCAGAACATTTTCATAATTTTAATCTTATCTGAAGTTGTGCTAAACATCTAAATCAGGACAGAAATGAGTATCTCCTTGTGGGAAGTGGACACAGTTCCATGCGACTTTAGAAGAGTTATCCTCCTGGGGACTAATTTTAAGGCACCATATCTAGTTTCAGATGTTCTGGATCAGTACCCAGGGGATATTAAGAGGAACTAAGCCCTTCTAATCCCAAAGTGATGACAGAAAAGAGCAGTGTGCCAAAATTACTTTTTTCTTTGTCTCTGCTTTTGTTTTAGCCAATATGAACATTTGACTAGAGGCTAATCATCATGAGGTTAAACTTGAAAACTATCAGAAATTCCCCTCTGTTACACCCTGTATTGCTTCACTTCTAAGCTTTGAAGTAACTTTCCTGAGTTGTATGGTATTTCTGGGTTCTGGTTAATTATTGCCGTGAGTATGCTAGAGAGACTATTTGGGGGTTTTTGTGCTGCAATTAGACTGCGGAGTCAATTATTCTATGTCAATGCAATTTTCCACATAAATGGTGCTGACAGCAATTGATACAGCCACTAAAGTTGAAAACATGGTCAAACTCCTAGTTGGAAGTTTAGCCATTTCATTGTTCCACTTAAGTGAAACAGCATCTGTCCTTTCCTTTCTTTAGTTGTCTAATGGCCACCTCTTGTTTAGAACTCAGTAGAACTGAATGATCACCCTAATCTCTAGGAATAAAAAATGGGGAAGGTGTAGCAGCGAGTTTGAGCATTGCTGAGACCAAGTCTGAAAGAACTGCTTCAGGGATTGAGAATTTGTTTTGTCTCATGACTGTAGAGATTTTACTCTTGGCCTTGGCTCCGTTGACTCTGGCTCTATGGTAAATTGAGTTATGCCAATGGGAGCAAGTGAGGAGAGGGCTGTTTACTTCACTGTCAACAGGAAATGGGAAGAGAAGAGCCTTAGGACCAGACATCACTTTCAAAAGCATAACTCCAGTGGCCCACATCCCACAACAGGACCCCACTTCCAAAAGTTGCCACAACCGCCCAAAATATTACCACAAGCATTCAACACATGAGCCTATGAGAGACATTTTATACTCCAACATATCATAGGGCATTAGAATGAAATGATGATTTATCAAGAGGATGTGAAATGAATCCATGTTTAACTGTCCCTACTTTTCTCCTTCTCAGAACTTACATAAGCGTTTCTAACAGTCTTGAGTTCTCATTTTATTTAATTCTTTGAAATTAAAATATACTGACTCCTGTTCACACAGAAGAAGTACAATACATTGACAATTCTGATAGGCTGTAGACATAAGAAACTGAAAATTCTCAGACTTTATGGAGATCAGTTTATTTTGGGGGAATTTACAGAAGTGATTTGCAGTCATTCAGTTAGGAATTTCTGATTATTTTCAAGTTCAAGACGTGATATCTTGTGGGTTAGGGATGGGGGCTTGTGTCCACTTTGCCTGTCATTGCTGGGCCCCCATCTAGCTTAGACCTATGCAGGCCTTGTGCATGCTGCCAGTCTATGAGTAGACTCTGTCAGTCCTCCAGTATCTGAAAGGCACTGTTTCCTTGGTGTCTTCAACCCCAATGGTTCTTAGAATTATTTCACTTTCTCCTCCACAGGGTCTCCTGAGCCCTGTAGGGAGAGATTTGGTGGAGGCATTCCCTTTAAGACTGAATGTTCCAAAGTTTCTCACTCTCTGCATATTGCCTGTCTTTGTTTTCTACTGCTGCAGGAGGAAGCTTCTCTGATAGATGACTGAGCAAGACACTCACCTGTGAGTATTGCAGAATGTCATTAGAAGTCATTTTGTTGCTATTGCTATTTTCCACTAGCAGAATGGTAGTATTTGGTTTTCTCTTAGGTTCCCTGGTCTTAGATTTCTTGACCATCCAAGTGTGTTTAGGGATGGGTTCTATCTCATGGAGTGGGCCCTAAGTTCATTCAGATACTGGTTTTTCTCACAAGCTATGTGCCATTATAGCATTGGCCCATGGTTGCAGGCATCATCATTGCAAATCAAGGATTTTGTAGCTGTGTTATTGCTTCCCTTTCTGTTTTGATAGCCTGCAGACTATCATCCAGTTCCATACACACTAATTTAACAGGGTGAGGGATTTAAGTAGACACCAGCTCAATTTCTCCAATGTTTGATGGGTTTTGTAAGTGTTGTCTTCAGTTAATAGGGTCTTACTGTCAGTTCATGCAGAGCAACCAATAGCCTTGGCAGTAGCCTGGGTTGTTAAGGGATCCCATGGTCCCCATTTGGCCAACAATTCATTTAGACATAATCCATTCCCCACACTAAAAGTTTCATTTGGTGATGAGATATGTCCAGTTGGGGTTCCATCTTTTTTATTATTTGGCAATTTCAATTTGATAGTCACTCACAAATGGGAATTTAGTCCTATCCAATAAAGTCCCACTGGAGGTACAAACCCCTAAGTGCAGGCCCAATGCCTCACAGTAAATGGCTGACACAAAACAAACTCAGTGCCATCTCTGGTAATTTTTTTGACCCATAATATTTTTTCAGGACATTCCTTTTCATATTTTTGGAGGGGGGTTGTTTGTTTGTTCTGTTTTGGTTTTTGTTTGTTTTTTTTCTTTTCTTTTACCACCTTACAGGTCCCTTGAATATATATTATGTCCTCCAGGGTTTTTTTAATGGCATTTCTTTGTGTATCTTTGAGTCTATATTTGCTTCTTGTGCTTTTACTTTGGCTCTTTTGCTTCTGTTATTTGGTTGGTTGGTTGGCTTAGTTTTTTCCTATTCCATTTTGGGTTTTTGTTTTGTTTTAATTTTTATCTTATTTCATCATTATTATTTAGACACCTGTTTGTTTTCTAAGCAGAGAAAAAAAGAGTATGGATTATAATGGGAAGGGAGGTAGAAGGATCTCAGAAAAGTTGGAGAAGAGAACCTTAATCTAAATATATTTTTTTACAAGTCTATTTTCACTAAAAATAATTATTTCAGTAAGAAAGTATAACGCCATGCTAATTTAGAGGATGCCCTGGAATGGTTGGAAACAGGACATCTGTGTACATAGAAGAAAAATTGAGCACAAGCAGACTGACCCATCCAAATCATTGTAGAGTTTGGGGGGGTGGTCTATGCTTATGCTTAAAGCACAGAAGGCATCATAAGTAGACACAAAACATCTTTGCTTCCTAAGAAAGTTTTTGAGCATGGAAATGGTATAATAAAATAGATATTTTGCCGTTTTGATCTAATAAAAGCTATAGAACTAGCAGAAAGAAGAAACTTAGTGTCAAGAGACAGCAATTCTGAACTTCTTGCTTTCCTTTTGGGGAATAAGTATTCAGCCATGGTGTCCAGAAGAAGCTCCAGTTTCTGCATATTAATTATATTCTCTAAGAATTAAAATTAAAAGCCCATAGCGCAGATCACTGTTCTTAAGCTCAGAACAAACTATGTATAGAGTAGAATTTTACCAACACGACTTTTCCTTTGTGAGATTATAAATATTACTTCAATCTATGCCATGTTCTTGTCCAAAAAGATACATAAATTCAGCCCCAAACATCCCGTTTATGCAAATACCTCCAGTAAGAGCCATGAAGTTCTTGTCCACAATTTTTCAGCAGGACTAGGCTTGAGTAATTAATATTTAAAGGCAACCGATCTCTGTGAACAGTGTACATGTATTGTATTTTTCTTGCAATTCTTTAAGGAATTTTTGTGTTTCCTCTTTAAGGGCTTCTACCTGTTTACCTGTGTTCTCCTGTGTGTTCTCTTTAAGGGAGTTGTTTCTGTCCTTCTTAAAGTCCTCTATTATGATAATAGATAAAGTCCTCATGAGAAACGATTTTAAATCGAATCCTGCTTTTCCAGTGTGATGGGGTGTCCAGGACTTGCTATGGTGGGAGAACTGGGTTCTGATGATGCCAGGTAACTTTGGTTTCTGTTGCTTATATTCTTGCACTTGCCTTTCACCATCTGGTTGACTCTAGTGCTTCCTGCACTCACTGCCTCTGACTGGAGCCTGTCTTTCCAGTTATCTTGCTTGTGTCAGAACTCCTCAGAGTCCAGATGTCTCTGTGATCCTGTGATCCTGTGATCCTGTGATCCTGTGATCCTGTGATCCTGTGATCCTGTGATCCTGTGATCCTGGGGTCCTGGGGTCCTGGGTAGAAGAGCTCCTGGGACTCAGGCCACCTCTGGGATCCTGAAATCCTGCTGCTCCAAGTGCAGTGGTTCCTCAGCTTCTCTGAGTGCAGTAGTTTCTCTGCTGCTCTAAGATGGTTCGAGATATGGTGACTTCACAGGAGCAGACCCGCTAGGTGTGTGTCCCAGCCAAAAGGCTGGATTTTTTCAATTAATTTGGAGACAATGGATTGATCTGCTGAATTGCAAATGGTCAGTGCTGATTGAGTCAGGTATATGTGACGTCATCCACCACTTTGTTCTCTCAGTCTTAAAATGATGTCTCACTAATGTGTGCTTTCCTCTCTTCAACTAGCCAAGGTCAGTGAGCACACATTTTTGAAGTCACTCCTAAGCCTCTAAGTTTTTCCAGTGAGTAACAACACTGTATGAGACTAAGTAAGTCGAAAACCTGTCGTGTTGTGACTGAGAAGCAAGAAGCCAACATCTGTGGGGAAATCACCAGTAAATGAAAGTGTTACAATTAATGATTTCCAATTGCATACACAAGTATTATATCACAAGTACTTTATGTGAAAAATCCATCGCAAGCCTAAAATACACTAGAATCTCCATAAAACAAACTTGCACTCCAATTTTTAAAATCCTGTATGTTTATCCTTTGAGATCAGAAATTACTCTGACTTTTATGGGAGAGATCTTTTGAAATCAAACTAAATGCCTTCATCTCCTCTTTATTAATCTTAGATGAGTCGTTAGGATCAATACCCAGATGGCTCTCATTTAGAAAAAGGCCACCTTGTGCCAGTGATCTAGTTTAGTATAAAAAGTCAAGGAAGGGATGATTGTATCCAGTCTTGGTCACAAAAAAAAAAAAAAAAAAAAAAAAAAAAAAAAAAAAAAAAAAAAAAAAAAAAAAAAAGAGTAAATTAGGGTAAGTTAAGGTCAGAAAGAAAAAATGCATTTTTTCCTTTCACGTCTTCACTGCAGCCATCATTTGAGTTGCAACCCTAATAAATGTTTTGTCTTGTTTTCTTTTCACTTGACTTTGCAATCTATTAGAAAGATGTTGGTTTTGACCTCATGAACATCATAACAATTGGCATCAGACTCACAGATAAAAGCTGCCGTTTTCAACATTACACAGGGATTCTTACACAAACCAGTCATGATCTACACACCCAGGAGCCTAGTTCCAGACCTGTGACCCTACCTTGCCTAGCCTAGCTCTAGGCCCCTGATTTTGGAGACACCCATCCCCATTCAATTAAACAGCTCATGTTCTAACTATACTTGACCTAACCCAGGCTATGCACTTCCACTGGCCTAGACTATGGAAGGCCAGATTAGCACATCAAAACAAACAACCAAAAAAAGAAGTCTAAATCAAAGCTATTAGTCCTGCAGAAGTGTTCTCTGGTACACTTATAACTACTTATATAAACACCAGGAAACAGAATTTACAAGAACAATCATAAACTTTATCAAAAAATTCAAGAAATTTAGAGAAGAGATAAACACACCACTAAACTCTAAAAGGATGACAAAGCAATTCCAATAGAAAAGAACACTGAAGGAATTACTATTCCATGCTTCAAGATATTTTATAGAGAAAATAAAAGATATTTTATAGAGGCCACAGTAATAAAATTTAAAAAAAACTACTTTTCTAGAACAAAAATGATATAAATCAATGGGAAAAAATAGAAGACCCAAACATGACCATTTATAACTTTAAGTACGTGATACTTTTCAATGAGGCAAGAAACATACACTAAAGGAAAAATGGTAGTGTCAACATGGTGCTGAGAAAAGGCGATGTCCACATACAGAAGGATGAAGTTAGACCCATATCGAGCACCCTGTACAGAAATTAGATGCAAATGGGACCAAAGACCTGAATTTGAATCTCAAAACACTAAAATCACGGTGCCCTACAAGATATAGGAATAGGAAAAGACTTTCTAAATAAGTTTCCATGTACCAAGGAATTAATGCAAACATTTGACAAGTGGGACCTCACAAAAATCAAAGCTCTGTACAGTTAAGGAAGCAATAGAGTGAAGAAGAGACCCACAGGGTAGGAATCTTTGCTAGTTATAACCTGAGAGAGGATTAGTATCCAGAACATACAAAGAATTCATAAAAACAATTACTCAAGGGGGAAAAATGACTCAGTTAAAAAATGCACTAAGGATTTAAATGGAGAGTCCTTGATAGAAGAAATTAAAAGATGTCAAAGAAATAACTCAAAAGTTGTCATCATCTTTAATAATTAAGAAAGTGCTAATTAAAACAACTCTAAATTAAAACAACTCTGAGATTTCATCCCACTCCGGTCAAAATGGCTAAGATCGACAAAATGATTAGCAACCAAGGCTGGTGAGTTCCTTCACTATTGGCAGGAAGCAAATCTGTGCAGCCACCCTGGAAATCACTATGGAGAATCTTCCAAACGCTAAAAATAAATCTACCATTTAACGCAGACATAATTCCTACTCCTAAATATTTACTCAGCAATGGATTTAGCTACACTTTTCACAATGGCTGAGAAACAGAAACAACCTAAAAGTCCTTTGACAGATGAATGGAGAATGGAAATGTGATACATATATACAATGGGATAGAATTCAGCCATAAAGAAAGGGTAAACTCATAAAATTTACAGGCAAATGGATGGACCTAGAAAAGACAATATTGAGTTGGGTAACTCAGACCCATAAAGACAAATGTTATTGTTTTCTCTCCTCTGTGGTTCCTAGCTTCAAATCTTCACATCTGAGTATATAATATAGAGTAACCACTGAAACCAGGAAAGCAAAAATAGTCCATGGGGAGGTTCTTGGGAGAGGAATAACAGGATACAGGTAATAAAAGCAGGAAACAAAATAACTGAAAGATGCTTCCAACTGGGAAGAGGAAGAAGTCATAGAGAAGCAGAGAGGGATGGGAATATGTAACAGAAAGGATGCTTGACAAAACCATAAAGCCTCGAGGAACTGTATTATTTTATATTTGCCTAAAACTATACCAAAGTGTGTGTGTCCACGTGTGTGTATCCATGTGTGTATGTGTGTGTGTGCCTGTGTGTGTGTGTGCGTGCGCGTGAGTTGTGTGTACCTGATCTGAGCTGAAAACCTCTTTCTTGTGGTCTAGTTTCCATAGTTCCAGAAAAGTGCACGTAAGCTGCTCAAGGAGGAAAGGAATGGAATAGCCCTGCATAGCTACAACACCTGAGTACCTTGGCTAATAGTAGCAAGACAAGGAATGCATAAAGCTGTAATAAGTGGCACCCACATGTTGGTGTCAAGCAATAGTTCTCTAATTGGTGTTAAGGCCCTCTCAACAGAAGAGAAATCATACCCGGTACTGGAAAACTAGCCAGCTTCCTGGGGCCATCAAGATCATGAATCTTACAAAAAAAAAAAATCTATGACCAGCACTTTGACAGACCAACATAATTCCTTACTACATTCTAAATCTTATCCTTAAACCCAGAAGTAAGTGTAACCACCACTGCTCATCAGAGAAGCCTCACTTCACAACAAATGGAGACCATCACAGAAGTCACAAGTAGATCCAATGCAGAGATCAACAGATCATGGGGAGTTTGGCCCCAGTGGAGACTACATCGCATCCCCTGCATCACAGCCATAGGCTTAGGGGTCATTACAGAAGAGCAGACAGAAATATCTTGAGAGTCTATCAGAATACCAAGAATTCTGATAGACACAGTCTTTCCTAGAAATATTTGCATTAAAAAAGACTGGAGGAAAAATTTACAGGATCCTACCCATAGACAAGAACTACCTGCAGCTAATGACTTCTGAGATAAAGACAAGTAGCCTCTCCCAGTGATGAGCGCCCTTTTGGCTGTCCAATGCAGAGTAATCCTGAAGCCACATAGATACAAACAACAAAAACAGGCTCAGCAGGTTATATTTATATATTTTTTCATGCACATGCATACTTTCATTTGAGTGTCTGCAAGTGCATGTGTGCATGTATGTGAACAAATGAAATCAAAGAGAAAGAGTGTCTCAGCTTGACAGTGAGGGAGGACACAGCAGGAGAATTCTTTCAAGAGGTAGGAGCTAGCTGACAGGAGCTGGAGTGAGAAAAAACAAAAGGGAAAGAGGTTAGTTCTTTTTCAATTAAAAACTTTATGCAGAAATAAAATATGGACTTATTCGGAACCACAGCAGACAATGTTGCAGCAGCAAATAAAATTTTTAAATGTAAGTGACTTTGAGTGACAGCTTGAGCTAGCGTGGAAGGTGTCTGTGGATGCAGGGTGTGAGTAAGAAGTGTGGAAGGTGTCTGTGGATGTGGAGTATGTAGTAAGTAGAGAAGATTTTGGCTTCAGGAAGCTTGAGACTTAGTTAAGAAAGATTTAGTGCTTTTATACAATTTTTTAAAATGTTAATCAAAGGCTTTATAAGTTTGGTAATGCTCAATCAAAAGTGTAAACCAATACCCAACCTAGACATATAAACTATCTTTGACTGGTGGAGACACATGAACACCTGCCTCCATGCCCCCCCTTCTCGATCTCATCACCTAGATTCTCCTCTTCTTCATCTTCTCCTCTCCTTACTCCATCTCTTCCTCTCGGTGCTCCTTCCCCCTTAGCTCCTCCTACATATCATCCTTCCTGTTAAAATTTTAAAAAAAAAGTATAAAAGCAAAAAGGAAAAGGGGGCATGGGATAGGGGTTTTCTAGGGAGGGGAAATGGGGAAAAGGGATGGCATCTGAAATGTAAATAAAATATAAAATAAAAAAATTAAAAATAAATAAAAAAGAAAGATTTAGTGAGTGAAAAGCATCCTGAAGTCCAGTCCTCTCAAATATTCATCTTCATTTCTATTTATTAAGAAGCCGTGTCCACCAGGGAGAGATATAGAGAACAGGAAGTGAGGTCATCCTGCTCCTTTTCATTGATGTGGTCCCATTGTATCTAACATTCCTTCTGTAGGTTCAGAGCTCCATAGGAAGATCCCATAATACTGAACTTGCAAATTCAATCTACACGAAGAAGCACTTTGAAAGGAAGTTTTTACCTGATTGTTTACAAAATACTAAGTAGGTCTTTAGTATCTTCTTTTTATGCAGTACAGCTTCTACCTTAGTCCATGGTATCATGCTGCCCACATCCATAGACTGAGTCTTCCCGCTTTGATTAACTGAAACAACATAGTCTTTCACACGCATGTCTAGAGATGTGTTTCTATGGTGATTCTATATCCTGCCACCATGCCATGCATCTAACCACTGAGCTATATGGAGTTTCAAAACTATTGATTAATTTGAAGCAGGGGTTCTTACCTGGAGACACTTTGGGCAATATCTGGAGACATTTTAAGCTTGAGCTGTCCTTTGTGACACCTCAGGAAGGTCTCTACCAAACTTGCATGTCCTATGTCCATCTGTAAGCCTTTCCAAGGGTTTACCAATTTATTAATGATATCCTCACCCTAGACCTGAACCTGAACCAAATGCTTATATGATTCCTTCTGCTATAAACTTATGAAAACTACTTAGCCTATTTGAGGCCATAGTGTAACTCTGAATCTAGCCAAGTCTGCAATTATTACTTAATGTAAATCCTCCCGGCTTGTTCAAAAATACAACAGAAAGAGGAAGTTAAAGCAAAGCCAGAAAGAAACAGCGGGCCTCTCAGCCTCCACTTGGCCATTATTTGTAAATATCATGCTGTCTACGACCTGAGAAAATAGTCAAATACGTGAATACATTCATTAATTAGCTTCTCTAATACAGCTACAGAAAACAATAAAGCAGCAAGAGATGATGTTAAGAGAAGATGCTAATAAATTATGTGGAATGATTTGCTTTGTGTGCTATTGTTTATGCAAATCAAGGTTAGTAGGTTTTATTTTTCAAGTTCTCTCTGCTGGCTTTTGAGTTAAAACAACATTAAAATAAATTCAGTAAGATGGTATGTCAAGTGTTTTAGAACACGAAGCAATTCCAGCGTCTAGAGTCAATGCTGGTGACATTTTCACAATTTCTCCAACCTGTTTTCTAACACTTTGCCTTTTGCCTCTTAACTTAAATTGATAAAGGAGCCTGATATATATATATATATATATATATATATATATATATATATATATATGATGGATACAAGAGATGGATAGTTAGAATGATATAAAGGTGGGTTATAAATGGAAATGCTTCCCATTTCAAAGAGATAGTAAACCCTTCCTAAGAATCAGAATACAACAGCCCCAAATGTGAACTTGCCATCACTAAACCCACTTTCCAGGTGTTTTTCCTTTTCCTACAGAGACAAGACTGTCAGGGCGTCAAGCACCTGACTGAACTCTGCACACCACACTGTGAATTCCAGGCCTGTGTGTGTCGTTCTAACCATCTGTTTCCAATTTAACATGCTCTTTCTCTCCAGATAGCTTTACAAATAGCTAAGCGCACTTTATGTGGTGACCCAACCAGGAAGGATGTGTCAGACTGCTTAGCTGCAGTACTGCTTGCAAACACTGTCTGCACGGGCAAATCATGGCCAGAGGCTCATCCTGACCAGGCATTCCCACGCAGTGAGCACACACTGAATCTGCATGGGCTATTTCACTCTAATCATTTACAAGATCTACAGGTAAAATCTATGCAACCTCATGAATATGGAATTTTTATGGAAATGAATATTAAGCTTGGAATGTAGAAGAATGAAGAAGCAGCAGATGTAAGTGAGCAAGAAGGGGAAAGAAAGGAGCCAGATGGTTGACGCCCTTGTGAGAAACAGATGAATTGCAGCACAATCACCCTCTTGGTAGAAAGAGAAATGTTGTGGTCTTAGGGAGAATTGGTGCCCAGCTTTTGTCTTTTCCTAGCCCCCTTTATTCCAATTCCTTGTACCTCACTCTCATGCTGACTCAGAGACATAACAGCCCCAAAGGATCTTATTTGTCATGGAACAAACTGTGAACTGCACAGCAGAAAATAGACCCAACCATGAAATCACATCAGATCTGAACGGTTTGTACTTAGAAAAAAAAAATAGAGAGAGGGAAGAAGGAAAGGAGGAAGGAGAGAGAGGTGGAGGAATGAAACAAAAAGTTTTCAAGATGTTCACAGGAAAAGGCAAGAGGAAAGAAACTTTTTGATTTGCTATCAAAACGCCAAGAACATTACAGAAAGTTCCATTGTATAAGTAAGTCAGCATTGAACCATCCAACTAGAATTAAATCTATATTAAATTTTGTGAATTTTAAAAAATTCAGGTCAATCAAGGTGTACAAACATACATGTGCCACTGTTGTAAAGTCAGTATGCACAAACTCCACAGGTTCTCTGTGTAACTTAGGATAAAGTTTCTTTTCTCTATAAAGCCATCCAATGCCATGAAGACTGAAAAACATCAAAATTCATAGCTATAATCTGAGTTCTCAAAAATATCCCATCTATGCTAAGTTCCTTGGAGACCGAAGTTCAAAAAAAAATATTGACAGAATTAAGAAGAAAAACACAAAAGAAAATTAACTTCACAACTTATTCGTGGTTTGTCCCATAAACAGTGTCAATTAATGTGAAAAGAGAATTCATAAACTCTTTGTAAATGGGAAGAAAGGAATGGGAAGGGGAGGAGCAGATTTTATCATCATTCCAAGTAGTCTAAGACCATAGGACGTGCTGGGTTATTAGTTTATATGGCAGCTCAAGTGAAGAGATTATTTACATAATTGGTATTCCCAGGTTATTCAATAAGGTCTATATGTAAACATCAATCTGACTGAAATCAATGTATTCATAAAATGAGCATAAGTATTCTCTTATACTCTAACTATCTCTGATAGAAAATGCCTAATACTTTTGGTGATAGTGGAAGTAATTATATATACTTTGTCATAATACTACACATGTACATAGTTGGCCGGTTCTTTCAGATATTAAGGCACTGAGTCATTTCCAGACCCGAAAGCTTAAACAGATCCCTAAGTAAGGCACGTCAGCTTGGGCGATGTGTTAAATTTGCACATGTGAGTAATTAGAGTGTAATTTAATGCTGTATTCCCTAAGCAAATCTTTGTCTTCTGCTTCCTACAAATGAAAGAAAGATATTGGGTTTGGAAAACTTTAGCTTTATTTACAAATACACTTAGTAGTAAAAGTGTGATCAACCAAAAATGCAAAAGGTAAAAAGAACTAAGGACTCTGAATAAGGCAAGAACATGCCACTGTAGTTAATTCTTAGCAAGCAGATTAGGACAAACATAATTGTTTTCATTAAGATATACTTTAAGATGTAGCATCAGGAATGCATTACAAGTTCAAAGGGCCACTTTCAAAAATGCATATTACTTTTAAACACTGGAAGTATCATTTCTATATAATTGTAGTAAAAATAAATATTTAGAAAATCAGTATAAAATACTAGTTATATTCCTGGAATTAAATGCTAAATGTGTGTATATATTTTTTCTAAAATAAGCATTTTAAAAGCCACTTTACAGTTGATTCCATGAATTCAACCTAGAAGCTTTAAAATGATTTAAAAATTAGAGGACCAAAGAGGAGAAAGAGCTGGAGTTCCAATGTTTTAACAGTAAGATTCTGAGGTAGGAAACAGAAAGACTTGAGTGTGTGTAGTCAGTGACTGCCCCTTGCTGACAGGGGTACAGCTATGACAAGGAGCAAGGTCTCAGACCCAGAGGAAATTGGGCAAACCTTTTTTCCTGTGGGTCAACTTTGACACTGCCAAAGCCTCTTCCTTTAGTCTACAATCCATCACTGGGCAGGAGCTAAAGAAGAATCCTGGAGGCAGAAACTGAAGCAGAAAATATGGGGGAATACTGATTACTGTCTGGCTCCTTATGGCCTTCTCAGCCCCCTTTCTTTAAAGATCACCTGCCCGGAAGCAACACTTCCCCCAATGGGCTGGGCCTCCTATACTAATTATTAACCAAGAAAATGCCATACAGACATACAGACAGAAAATATGACGGAGGTATTTCCTCAATTGAGGCTTCTTTTCCCTGATAACTACGGCTCATGTCAAATTGACAATAAGGTAACCAGGACATGCACATGCATCTCTCTCTCTCTCTCTCTCTCTCTCTCTCTCTCTCTCTCTCTCTCTCTCTCTGTCTGTCTCTCTTTCCCTCACTCTCTTTCTCTCCCTCACTTTCCCTCTCTCTTTCTTTTTCTCTCTTTCCCTCTTTTCCCCCTCTCTCTCTCTTTCTTTTCCTCTCTTTCCCCCTCTCTTTCTCTCCCTCTCTCCCCCTCCTCTGTGTGCGTGTAACAACAACAATTAAAGAAGAGATCATGAAGTTAAACAATAAGGGGAAATCTAGAGGGAAAGTGTGGGATGGAATTGGTATAAACACAGTACTGTACAGAAGTCTTAAAAGTCAATAATAAAATAAATGTTTTTTAAAAGACATACTCCATGTTCAGAGCTTCACAAAAA